>NC_143583.1:93746568-94051909 GCF_048544385.1 Mastigoproctus giganteus | reverse complement strand
GAGTCCTCAAAAGTCGAACCATCAATATCAAGTGGACCAATCTGATTCATCCTCTTCCTTCTAGAGTTTACATAAGTAAAGAATTCTCTGCTGTTTTTCTTTGCATCCTTTGCCAAAGATTTCTTGTAATCTGCCTTCGCCTGCCTAACCTCCTTTGTGACTTGATTATACACCAGCTTATATCTGCCATAGGCTTCTGTGTCACCTGATGATTTATATGCATCCCATGCATTTTTCTTCTTTGCCACAATCCTCATTAGTTCACCTGAAATCCATTTAGGACTAAACCTTGAATAGTACTTCTTAGTTGGGATAAAAAGCTTAGTAGCTTCCAAGATTACTTCCTTGAATGCTTCCCATTTAGATTTTGCTGTTTGTAACATCATCAGTTGGTCCCACTATATAGACTTTAAAAACTGTCTCATACCATTGTAAGTCACCTTCGAAAGCAAAAACCCTTCCCTTTACCCCTGACAGTAGTTACATCTTTGAGTAAATCCCACGTCAGCATACTGTGATCACAGCCACCTAGTGGTTCCTTTATCTACAGATTCTTAATGCATGAAGAAATCACTACTGATAATGAGATCAAGAGTACATGTATGGAGGGCTTTGCAGTGACAGAAATGTGGTAAAAAGAAAACCATGATATTTGCCATTCTCGTAGTGTGGAAGAAACCTCGGATCATCATTTTAATGACTGCTACTTTTGTTCTGTAAATGTTCTGTAGCAAAACATTTTGTATCCCAACAACATTACTTCAGCTGTAAGGCCAGTACCCCATAGACCTAAACTACTGGTATCACCTCCACCAGTCGTTCTTGAACTAATGCCATCAGATCCCGAATCTGACATTTTCACAAATCTGGATCATAGCTGTTTACACAAAATGAACTTGATCTCTAGAGAGATTTAAATCTACCAAAGGGTTTTCATAGATTTTAGGACCAAGTTTTATATCCAAAGGTCTGCTGGCTGCTGGAACAGTCTTTTTATGGTGTAGACATCATGAAAAAGAATTGTTGCTCCATTTTTCTGAAGAAAGCTCCATGATTAATTGCAGCAACATCCTATACTCATAAACTTTTTTAGAGGCATTCTCCAAAATTCATCCTCAAAGGCATTCTCCTTCAAAGTGGAAAGAAGTATGCATTTATTCAGCAGACTTAAAAGAAAATAGCAAAAATGTTAAACTTCTTTTGTAAAAAAATTCAGTACAAGGATCATGGGTGGATAATCGGCATAGATTTTAAAATTATTGGTCTGCTCCTTGGCCAACAACTGTGTTCCAAAAATGTGTTACTTTCTGTGTGAATGGGATAGTTGAGCAAGAAGTAGTGAGCATTGGGAAGGCGTGCCCACCAAGAGACAGTCTCTGATGCCAGGTTCAGAGGTCATTAATGCTTCAGGGGCATTATTGTGGAGTAGACACACACTTTTTGACAGCCTTCCCCATCTTTTTTCTTTTACAGCAGCACATTTTCTGAGCAATGCAGACATGCTGCCAGAGCAGGTCATATGGTATTGTCAATGATATAAGAGAATTTTTCTAGTAGGGAAAAGGAGGTGATTATCCCTTTGCATAAGGCAGTGGTCAGGCCACACCTTGGGTACAGGTCTGGAGACCTCATTTTAGGAAGGATGTAGAAAGAAATTACTTTTACCTCCTTTGCATACAAACTACGTGTAATGAAAGTTTCTCCAAGGTCTGAATAAAGAAAGAAATTGTTTCAAATACAAGGAGGGGGGTGTTCATAAAAGATTATTCTTCACGCAGAAATAGTTTTGATAGAAAGATAAAACAAAGACCATATATTACATTATTTTCAACATAGTCGCCAGAAAAAATCGCACTTTTTGCCATCTCTTAATATACTTCTGCAGGCCAGTTTTGTGAAAAACTGGCTGACTGTCCTTCAAACCACGACTTGGTAGCAAAAATTACCTCATCATCAGGAACAAAGTGTTTTTTGCAAAGAAAGGACTTCAGGGCAGGAAAGAGGAAGAATTCCGTGGTGTAGGGTCAGAGAACAAGCAGGATGTCGCAATATTTCAAACCCACATTCATGGGCACATCTCACTGCAGCATGCGAGGAATGCTTCAGGGGCATTATTGTGGAGTAGACACACACTTTTTGACAGCCTTCCCCATCTTTTTTCTTTTACAGCAGCACATTTTCTGAGCAATGCAAACAGGCTTCCAGAGCAGGTCATAGGGTATTGTCAATGATATAAGAGAATTTTTCTAGTAGGGAAAAGGAGGTGATTATCCCTTTGTATAAGGCAGTGGTCAGGCCACGCCTTGGGTACAGGTCTGGAGACCTCATTTTAGGAAGGATGTAGAGTTGCTTGAGCATGTACAGAGAAGACCAACAAGATTGGTGAGGGGAACAAAGGGGTCCTCTTACCAAGAAAGGCTTAAGTTCTGCAAATTGCAGTGGCTGGAGATTAGGCATGCATGAGCTGATCTGATTGAGGTGTATAAAGCCTTGAATGGGTTGAGCATGCTGAATTCTGATGGGATTCTTCCGCTTGCTCAGATTACGAACCTGAGGGAGCATAAATTCAAATCGAGGAAAGACAATTGTAGAATAGATGTGGGAATTTGCCTTTAGCCAGTGGGTGTTAATTGTTGGAACAAACTTCCATCTGTCTTTGTGGAAGTTGATAGCTTAAATAAATTCAAGGAGAAACTGGACAAACTTTTAGAGGGAATGGATGTGTGAAATTGTTTTTTTTTTTTTTTTTTGGCTGATGCAACATAAGTTCATACACTTGCTTTCTTGCATCACATGCCTCCATTACTACTACCTAGTACCTTTCTGTGGCATACTTGTTCATCATTACTTTTGTTTTAGCCATATTCATCTTTAGTCCGAAATCCTTACTAACTCTGCATAACTGATTAAGATTTTCCTCTAATTCTTTGGAATTGTGGCTTATGATCACAATGTCATCTGCAAATCATAAATGGTTTAGGTACTCTCCATTTACATTAACTCCTTTCTGCAACCAGTCCGATCATCTGAAAACTTCTTCAAGGGCAGCAGTAAACAACTCAGAGATATTGTGCCTCCTTATCGAACTAAGGTATGAGATGCCTAGTCTTTCCAGTACCCGAAATATTGCCTTATGCTGTATGGAGTCGAATGCCTTTTCATAATTCGCAAATGCTAAGCATAATGGTGTTTTATATTCACTTGCTTTCTCCTTTAGCTTTGCTATTACATGAAAGTGATCCATAGTTGAGCCTCCTGTCCTAAAGCCAGTTTGCTCTTTTAGTTGATTCTCATCAAGTATTCTTTCTACTCTGTTAGTAATGACCCTTGTGAACAACTTGTAGATATGGGACAGCAAGCTAATTGGTCTATAATTTCCAATTTCTAATTTATCTTCTTTCTTATGCAACAAAATTATGATTGCATTATTCCACTCCTTAGGCATCACACCTTTCCTAATGTATTTTGTGAAGAGCCTTGCCAGTTTTTGTGTTATGTCTCTTCCTCCCAATTTTAACAACTCTACAGTAACTTCTTCTTCACCTGGGGCTTTCTGATTCTTCATTTTCCTCCGTGCATGTTTTGCCTCATCAGGAAGGATATCGGGTATGTTGTATACGTTGCTAATTTGTGATCTATCTTTCCCACTGCTGGCATCATTCCCTCGCTCATTATATAATTCTTTATAATAGTCTTCTGCTATTTGAATTATGCCATCTCTGCTATTTATAAGTACGCTATTGCTATTCTTCAGTTCAGTATCATTTGTCTTTCTGTATTACTGCTCATGGCTGCCAATTTAAGTCCTTTGTTTTCCCTTAATACTTGTTCTACTACTTTTCTTGTGTTAAATCTGCTTATGTCCTCTCTCAGTCTCTTTCTAATGGCTTTGCATAACTCAGTACACTCAATTTTGTCCTTGTCAGTGTTTATCTTTTTCTCATTTGGCATCTGTGGTTCATCACAACAAGTGTTTCTTGACTAATTTTTTCTTCTTTGGATTTCTTTTTATGTATAGGTTTCTCAGGCTTTATCACTTTTAGAAAGTTGCTGTATTCCTCGTCGATATCTTGATCCTGAAAGGTCTGCAGAAGTTCTGACTTCGTTCCTAAGTTCCATTTCATACCGTTTTTTTCTCCTCTTCTGTTATCTTAAAGGCTTTCATATTATTTACTTGGGTCAGTTTTTTTTTTCCTTTCTTTTCTTACATCTATATCAAGTGTGCATCTTACCATTCTGTGATCACTTCCAACATTTACCTTGTTCGGGATGATAACATCATTCACAATATATTTTCTGTTAGCTAGGATGAAATCGATTTCATTAGTTGTTAATCCATTTGGGCTTTTCCATGTCCACTTTCTGTTCACCCTTTTCTTGGAAAAAAGTGTTCATTACTGACATTCCTCGAGATTCTGCAAATTCCACAAGTCTTTCATTTCTTTCACCAATTCCAAAATTTCTTGTAGTTTTGTTTCTGAACTGTTTTGTCTCTTTCCGACCTTAGCATTGAAGTGTCCCATAATAATGTCTGTTCATCTAGAAGTCTCTCAATTTCGGTGTACATTTCTTCAACCTCTTCATCATCATGGCTTAATGTTGGTGCATAAATCATTGTAACATTTAGTTTGTACCTCTTAGAAATCCTGAGAAGCAGTCTTTGACACCTTTGGTGATGTACTTTTGAATTCCAAAATGTTGTTTTTTATATCTTTACAGACCAGAAAGCCAACTCCACGTTCACTCTTTTCACTGTTTCCATTGGTGTACAGCAGATTTTCACTCGATAAACTTCTTATTGTTTCAGCCAAACCAATAATATATTCCAATCCACATTTTCTAATTCCTTTTCCATCTCTAATATCCTATCTTCGCCGATAAGTGCTCTTACGTTATAACAGGCCAAGTTCAGTTTCTGTAGCTATCTTACTGCCATACAAATAAAAAATACCTTGTATAAATATAAAAAACTACTTTTTTCAAAAATAAGAGCCAATTTATGCTCTATTTCTGTGTTTTAGCACCCCAAAATCTATAAAGTAAACTTACTTTCATGCCCATAACAAGATATGACCCAAAATTTGTTGTTCAGTGTAATTTGTTAGTATTATCCTATGCTGATCCCAGAAAACTAACAGCATCACCTTACCAGCACTTGGTTGCACCTGCATGCTTAAATTGTTTTGACATTTATTTAATTTCAGGAGCATAGTGATGGATCCAAGTTTCATCCATGGTGATTAGCTGTTAAAAAAAAACAAAAAAAAAACCATCCTCTTGCTTTTTCTGGCACATCTACAACATTTCATGTTTGCATTGTGCTCTTTCCTTCATTTGGTAAGGGATCAGAAGTCTGGGAACCTATCTAGCAGACACTTTACTCAAATGCAATTGTTGACGGATGATGTTCTCCACAGACCCTACGCTACTTTTGAAGAATCACTTCAAAATATAGAAAAATAAATACGGAATGACAGACCTTTGAATTCATTAAATGCTATTTTAAAATCCAAATTGATATCTATAAATGCAAAAAATTAAGTTTCACACAACTGCCATCTGACCTCTCCTAATCTACCAGTTAGAGCCCTGGATAGTGGGTCTTAAGCAGAAAAGTAAGTTGCAGACCTTTGAAAATAAGGTACTCAGAAAGATATTTGGACTAATATTTTTATACTTAACATGGTGTCTTCAGAATTGGGGGGGGGGGGGAGTAACTCAAGTGAGCTGCCACTGTAACTTGCATGCCAGGGAGTAGAATATCAAAGAGAATCTTCCTGACAAAACTGGGTAAGAGATGGCCTAAGCAAAAGCCCAGAAAGACATGGGAAGCATCACTTTCTGCATCACTATCTGTAGTGATGCAGAAAGACTTGGAATTGCGGACAGCAAAAGACAGAGAGTAGTGGAGAAGTACAGTAAACCCCCGCTATTCACGGGGGTTACGTTCCTGGGAAATGCCGCGAATACTGAGTTATGGCTCCCATAGTAATAAAGGGGTTCTTAAAAACTAGTCTAAAATTTTGTCTATGTATGTATTATATGTACCTTCATAATATGACTATGTACGTAGACAGTACATAGTGAAATGCAAGCATATGGCATCGAAATGAAAATATGAAACAATGTAATATTTATTAGAAATTTCAAACAAATCTTTCAAACCAGCGCCTTTGCTAACTAAAAAACTTATCACATCAGTGCTATCACCTGTTTCGCTAAAGTTTTGATAAAGGAGTTTTGCCTTTTCACGAATGATGAGTGAACTTAATGGAATTTTATTTTGAGTTCGGTCTTCTATCCACAGATTTAAAGCTTTTTCCATTTTTTCTAATTTAACATCACAAGTTACAGAGCAAATTTTTGAAGCAATTGGCATGTTTTCACGGACACTACGGCGGATTTCTTCTTCTGATTTCTTGATTGATCATACCGTTGACTCATTGATTTTATAATGTTTTGCCACTGAGAAGACACTTTCACCATTAGAAATTTTATCTAATAACTCAATTTTATTCGCTAATGTCATCACCTTCTTTGATCTTTTCACATTTCTCTTGTTATTCATAGCCATATTTTTGTACAGGTTAGAAAGAATTTGTCCACAATAAATTTCTTCCGTTAACACACTCAAAAAAGTCTGTTTTACATTGAAAACGGTAGATTTATCACTTTTGTATGCATATCAATTTATAAGCATATAAATTAAAAGCAAACGACGAAACCTTCCATGACAAGCGCATAACACATACTGAACAAGGATTAGCAAGAAACACCCACGCTCGCGATTTTGTCATCCCTCTCCCTCACCCACTGAGCGCTGTTTTGACCGGGAAAGATAATTTTAGCCGTGCTCATGTTTTTTTATGGTGGAAAATGTCCACGGTGCTTTAAAATTCACATTTTTTTAGGTTTCATTTTATATTAAATAAGCGACCGCGAATAGCGGGGGTTTACTTTATTGTGAAGGCAAAAAAAGACTTCGGAGGTCCGTAGATGCAAAAGATGATGATTATGATACTAAGTATGTATAGAAAAATGTAAATCATAAATGCAAATTACTATAATTTTCTTTAATGAATTTTTTTTCTGTTGCCTTTTTTATACTTAGAAAGAGTTTATAATTATCTGAAAAAATTATCTGATTATCTGAAAAAATCAGCTATTCAAAATATCCTAGGTCTCAATTGTTCAGATAACCAAGATTCTACCAGAAGTGATGAATGAAAAAATATAACATAAAGAGGGTGACAAGATGGATGAATAAGCTGACCTTTTCATTTCAGTAAAACAGAAAAAGATGGCATGGAAAAATTATAGAGCTATGACAAGTACTGCAGCCTTTAGCAGATGTAAGTTGGTCTATAACAGCACCACAAAAAGAGTTAAACTGTGAAAGCTAATTATGAAAAGTCTTCTCTGGCCAGTAGAACCAAGAATGTGGACAAGGAATTTTTCACATGTGCATAGAAAGAAAAAAAGAATGAATCGGATTGGATTTGGAGAATCATTGACACTATTAAACCATCTGAAATTAAATTTAAATTTGAAAAATTTTAATATACTTTTAAATTTAAAAAAATATTTAAAATGATTAAACTTTTTGAATTTTTATTAAAATCATTATAATTATTTGTAACTGTATTAAGTAAATAATTATTAAAATTTTAAAAAAATAATTTAATAATTTTTTTAAATTTTTGTAAATTACAATTAGCATTGCATAAAGGCATTTTAATATAGAAAAAAGTGTATAAGTTAAAAATTGAAAAAAAAAAAATTAAAACATATACAAGGAACTGAAGTTAAAGGAACTCTAAGAATGGATTTATTGACAAAACACCTGACAAAAATGGAAAGACATAAATTACAGGTGTTCACCACTGCCATTATATACACAATCCAGAACTCCAGCACATAAACCGTAGCTGAGAGAAATTACCTTGAAACAACATATCAAAATAGCTAAAAGGCAGAATTTTCTCTATGGCTAAACTGAAAGGTATAAAAGGCTGGGGGGGGGGGAAGAGATAGTTAAAAGCATTTTAACATCCAGGTATAACTAGGATGCCTAGTATAACTTTATAGCAAAATTATAAAGAGAAAAAAAAAAGATATGGTAATAGAAATCTTACCCAGAGAGAAGACCACAATCAGCATGAAAGTGGCTGGGACAGAGAGAGAGAGAGAGAGAGAGAGAGAGCAATTAGGAAGAGATGAAACAGCTTTCTGGCTGGAAAGAGAACGTCAACGACAAAGGAATGGATACTGAAAATTGTAAAGTAGCACAGAGCTGAGTAAAACTAATAATAAGGTAACTCCTGACAATGTGCAGCCAATGAGAGATAAAAGGATGGGAGAATTGGTGTAGGGGTAGTAACAGTATTAGAAAATTGCATTCAATCCTGAAATATGGAGAAAATAGGGGGACTGATCAAACACAAGGATTGACCTGGAAAATGAATATATATGGACAGAAAAAGTGGAAGTCCAATTCATATAAGCATTAAGAAATATGTGTATGAAAAATGATGATAATAATTTACAAAGTCTGACTTCACAGAAAATAACCAAATGTGGGCCTAGAGTGAGAAGGGGAGGTGAACACTGATTGGGTAATTAAGCTGTATGGGCACACAAGCATGTGTGATATATATACATCCCACACAAAAAAAAAAAAAAAAAAAAAATGGAGAAATGGGTGGGAATTAAAGCCACCTAAAATTGTGTGTTCACATAGCTTAATTTGCTATAACTGGTTGCCGCCCCTTCTCATATTCCAGTTTTCTGGAATAGTCCTCACATCTAATATTATTAATATTATTAGCCATATGGTGTACCAGCCAAAAAAAAAAAATTCTGAGTTACCCTGACAGAGAGAGGTAGAAGGAAATCACCAAGAATGAGAAGAATGATGATGTCTAGCTCAGGACCCTGGGTGTGCCAAGCCCTCACCAGATGTGAGCCCCTGGGGATATCCCCTAACACTGTTACAACCTCCTTCATGTTCTCCTAGCTTTTTAATCTCTCGGTAGTTGTATATTCTTGGGAGTTATGTTATTATTAATTTTACTTAGCTCTAAGTGGCTTTACAATTTTGAGCCTCTGTATCATTGTTGTTGATGCCCTCTTTTCAACCAGCATGCTTTGTTTCATTTTTTCCAATCTGTATCTTGGGAGGGCCTCCCATTCTTCCCGTGGTATATGGGTTCTCAGTCCTTTCCTACTAGTAGTCAGCCATCACTGTCCTAGCCAGTTTTTTCCTGGTGTGGCCTTCTATATAATTAGAAATAGCATTGGCTAGGATGGTGGTCCCTACGCTATGTAATTGTATTATTACTGTCAAAAATGATTTTGCATTGGTCTGGATGTATGTATTTTTGTTTGTTTGTTTGTTATTTGGATTTTAGGAGCATTAGCAACTAAGGCCATATTGCTCCGGGGATATGCGGTGGTCATTCCCTGACCTTTCCGCATCCTCCGTATTTGGTGGTCACGGGCTCGAACCCCGGTCTAATCAAGAAGCGTGTGCTACGCACTGCTGCTCCTGCCCACCTGGCTACGGAGGCGCCCTGGATGTATGAAACACTGTGTTAGGTGAATTGTTTGGCTGTGTCCCCTGATGACTTTACCATGATAATCCATCCTCCTTGTCTTCTCAGTATTTATGTTTAAATTGGCATCTTTTCTTCTTTCTTTGGCCTTTTAAATACTAAATTTCCTTAATCCCTTTTGAATCGGTACTGATATTATTTTGCTACAGTATGTTTCTTGTATATTGTAGATTCCTTCCCCTTCCCTCACCTTCTTTAAACTTAAACTTCTTTCTATCTTATTTTTCTACTCTCCTTTATTACTTTATTTCTTATAGGCTAGAATCCTGTACAATGAACAACTCAACCCACGGTGAACTAGAGCACTCTGACTAAATAAATTGATGCATACAATCTCCTTCGCCAAACAAAAATAGCATAAGATACAAATTTTAAAATTTGCAATTGCAAATTAGATAGTTGACTATCTAATTTGCAATTAGATAGTCAACAGCTCTTGTTACTTTCTTTGGAGCTCTACAACACAAGGCCACTGGAAAATCTGGTGACCCCTGTCCACTCCTGCCCAAGGTCAGGGAAAATACCCTCAAACTCATAAAGAATTATGAAAACCTGAGAATACAATAGGAGAATACTGAGCATAGTAGTGAAAGTAAGATGTTACTATTTGTTCATTGTAGTTTTGATCCTAAATCTCTGAATGCAGCCATTTTTGCATTCAGAGATTTTGGGTCACTAATACTTTGCATTTTTCTTATCCTTTCCACCTACTACTTATAACTTTTTTTTTTTTTTGACCTTCTTTGTTGCCCTCCCCTCCACAACAGCTAGAGGGGTTGAACAGTTTTAAAAATTTCAGTGTTGGTGATAAATGCTTCATATAAGCATTACTAACTATAGTTAAAGGAATAGGTACATTTATAATAAATGCATTTATACATGAACAAGTGTTTCTATACTGAACTCCTATGAATGTTTTCATTCACAAAGATAAGATTTAAAAAACAAATTTCTCTGTATTTTATTGACTTAAAAAAAAAAAAAAAAAGAGAGATGCAGTAACAAAATCTTTTAAGTTGCCTAAGCTAATGAAATACTAGATATATTTTTGATGATAAAAAAAAAATAAAAAACTATTTAATTCTTAGAATTCTTGGGTTACCATATCTTAAATATTAATAACAAACTTGAATTCTATAAATATATTAGGTCTCTTAACTCTATAAGTATTTAATTTTCATCCTATTTTGAAACTGAATTAATATTATTGAGAGACCTGTGTTATTATATCCTATTTGTAAGCTTACATTTTAAAAAAAAAATTAGAACGATTTTAAAATTGTTTACAATAGTTTTGTTATCTATGTATGTTTTTCAGTTTCTGCCTCTCCAATCAACAATGTTGGACGTCATATTGTTACAGCTGCCATAAAACCAGTCACACCCACGAGTCAGGTGCGCTCTTCAATTCCACAAATATCTGGTGTGGCACATGTCACTCATGTTATGTCTCAATCTCCAGTTGCAACTCCAGTAGGCCAAATTGTGTCAGCAGGCAGTCATGTATCTGCAGTTACACCGTTGGTGGCACCTGTATCTGTGGTATCCCATGCAGCTGCAGTACACCATTCTCAAGTTCTTGCTCAACCTCAGCAACTTGGGAAAGTTTTAGCATCTCCAATTCTTAAATCTGTGAACCAGATTCCCATAATTCAGCAACAGTTTCTGCAACCAGCAGCAGTTGGGTCAGTTTCAGCTCAACCTGTTGTGAAACCCGTAGTAGTAGTAAGTATGCCCAATATGAGTGCTCCTACAAATGTAGCAGTGCCGTCTACAGTAACACCGCCTACCAATGGACAGCAAGGAACTGTAAGAGGAACAGTATCACAGCGGTAGTCACAAAACAGATTGGATATCTACACTGTTATTTCTTCCTGGATGTTTTTGATATTTTTTGCTTATGTCAAAAAAAGCCAAAAAATTGAGTAGATGGTGCTGCCTCTACTGGCCACTGTGGAAAAACGCTCACTATGTATGTATGTATGTATGTATGTATGTATATGTTTATGTTTATGTTGTCCCACATTGTACAGTGCCATGCACTGATATAGCCATGTTTGATTTTGTTATCAGTCTGTAAAATTGTCCTGTTATAGTTTGTTAATCTCCAGCGTAATGGCTTGCTAGCACCAGTGTTTTAAGGATTAATATCCTGTCTTTATAAAGACAAATCTCATATGTAATTGAAGAAAGAAATGGATTTGTGTGATAAGTTTCTTTGGTGGGGGTTGGTTGTAGTTTACAATTAATCATACTGTTAGAATAGAAATAGAATTTCAAAGAAATGTTGTGATAAAAAATAATAGAGTTCGAGACCTGAACTTCATTTGATATATATATTTTTTTCACCATACTTATTTTTCATTTAGTGTTGTTGCTCAGTTTTCTGCACTTAAAAAGAATGCCAGAAAATGTTTATCTTGTGATTTGTTTGTTCCACTTAGCACCATTTCTTGTATGTGCGGCATATTTATCTTGAACAACTGCTATTTTATTATAGCTGTAAATTATCGAAGGAAAAAAGCTAAAAAAAAAAAAAAAAAAAAGCAGGATGATATTTATGCAATCAAGCAGGTCCTTAATAAAATGTAAAAATATGCGAATCTCAGTTTCAGATTAAAACACTTTCCTTTGCTTTCATTTCTCAGTTCACACGATAAAAAGGTTGTCTCTTATTCTTTGGAGATGCTTATATTTTTTCCTTTTCTGTGTTTCTAAACTGTTATGATGCTTTTTTTTTTTTTTTTTATATGGTATACTGTGCAATCTAGTTGTTTTCATATTATTTATATTTGCAAATTGTTTATTTTTGGAGAACTTAAACATCTGGCATAGAAACACCTGTGAGATTTTGGAATTGACACAGTATTTATTGATGCACTCCTTCCTTTTTATAAATTTTTCTTCACTTTTTATTTCTTGTATCAATACTAATTTTATGTGAAGTTCTTGTTTTTACCTGCCCAGTGTCTTTGCATTTTTCAGTGGAAGTTAATTAGTAAAGTTAATTCATCTACTTATTTTATTTATAATTTTTCACTCTTCATATCTGAAAATATTCCTAAACTATTGTTTTTATTTTTTTTAAATGGACCTGTTTGTTTTGGGACTGTGGAATGGACATTGAAATAAAATTTTACACCCTTCTCTTAAAATTTATTTTAAGAGAATACTGTGTTATTTCTCCCCTCCCCCCATCCAATTGTTGCTAGCCTCAGTTTATTTCAGGGAGTGTTTTTTATATAATAACCTTACACCTGGAGTGTAAGGTTATGCTCACCTGCACAAATGTCATTTTGTTTTTATCATATTGTTGTGGATATTTTCTATGGATTAATTTTTTTTATTCCTTTCAGGTATTATTTTAATAGGTTTCCAATAGCTTTTAGAACATTTAGTGAGATGATAAGAAATTTTTTTTTGGGCCACCAAATTATCAGAATACCACTAATCTTCTTCTGAGGTCCAGCTTAAAAAAAAAGTGGGCCAACTAAGGAGAAGCACACATTGATTTCTTAAACAGCAGAGGCATGATAATTATGGCAAAAATAGAAATAGTAAGATTGTCCTTTTCACATACTTGGTAGTTTAAAATTTCATTGTGTTTTTAATTACTGTATTTAATTACCATAATTGTCATATAAGGTGCACCCATAATTTGGTAAAGATTATTTAGGGAAAAAAACATTTTTGAGGAATTGATTTATTTTATTACACATATTTGAAGAACTTCTAATTCTTTTTAAACAAAAGCATTTTATTACGCATATGACTATTTTTATAATACCATACATACTAAGATGAACTCAAATTATCTAAGTCATCTCAAAATTCATATACAAAAGTATTATTCCAATTCATCCTTAAAGAACAATAAGAAAATTGGGCAATAAAAGAAAAAAGAAAGTTTTTATTCATCTTAAACTCTGTGATCTATCACTGCTGTCATTCTCATCAAACAGAATATCATGTTCTGTGCTGTCCAAGGCATTACTGATGCCACACTTCTTAAATAGCTTTACAACTATCTTGGTCTTTACTGCATCCCAAGAATTTTTTACCCACTGGCACACTAAGAAGTTCTTGGTGCCTTCATCCAGTGGTTGCATTTGGCTGGTAAGCCCACCTGGAATTGCACGTTTGTTTTTAACTTTACCACCCTCCTCTTTCTGGCCTTTGTTTTATGTGCATGAAATTGGTCATATACCAATAGGGCTGGTTTCATGAGAAGGCCAGCAGGATGCCACAGCCACACTTTTTCCAGCCATAATTTGACTTCCATTTTTATCCATCCACCCCTTGGGATGAACATGGACAAAAATACCTGGTCGAATTTTTTCCTTTGGCAGAGTTTTTCTCTTCAATATAAAGAGAGGTGTAAGTTTCGTTCCATCAGCACAACAAACCAAAACAGCACTACAGTGTGTCTTTTATTGTCCTGATGTCTTCATAGTTACTGATTTTGTACCTTTAACATCCAACTTGTATTTGAGGGTACATCAAATGTTAAAGGTACTTCATCCATATTACCAATTTAGCCAAGCTCATAGTTTGTTGTTGTTATTTGGTTTTTAGGAGCATTACCAACTAAGGCCATATTGCTCCGGGGATATGCAGTGGTCATATCCTGACCTTTCTGCATCCTCCGTATTTAGTGGTCATGGGCTTGAACCCCGGTCTAATCAAGAAGCGTGTGCTACGCACTGCTGCTCCTGCCCACCTGGCTACGGAGGTGCTCATAGTTTGTGTACTTTTTAGCATTAATTATAAATCTGTGAAATTCCAAGATTTGGTTTTCATATTGTTCTGGCATTTTCTGGGCTATCCTTGTTCATATCCTCATAGCTAAGCTAAGCTGTTTTGCTTCATAAATCTATAAACACTAACTTGTTGTGCTACCAAAATCATCATCAAGTCCCTTTACAGCTGACCTGATTTTTGCTTCAAAAATGATTGTTTTTGTTGGAACAGATAAACAAAAGTTTCTCTGCTCTCTTACTCAGCTATTCAGTCCTTTCTTAAGTCCCTCCCATTTTGCTATTGGTTGATGAAGACCATGCTTGTTTTTGATCGACATGCTGAGTTTGTCCTCTTGTTTCCGCCATTCCTGGATCATCTTTACTGCTGGTGGTGGCTAAAAATGTCTTTCTGCATTTCTAGCATCTGTTTCCATGTTCCTTTGCTTAACTAATGACTTGTAATTTGTAGCCAGTTGCATAAGCAAGCCATTTCTTTGTCAATGCCATTTTAATCATCATCAGCCATTTTCAATCCGCCGACCGGGCTAGCCAGGTGGGTAAAGTGCCTGCCTGGCAACCCAAAGGTCGTGGGTTCGATTCCCGCCTCGGGCTTGGATCAAAGTACTGCAAAAACCTTGGGAGGTGCATTATGGCCACAGAAGCCGATGCGCCAACAACTACCAAACCAAAAAAAAAAAAAAAAAAAAAAAAAATTTTCAATCCACTGCAGGATGAAGGCCTCTCCAGCAACTTTCCAGTTCCTTCTGTTTTGAGCATTGGCCATCCATTTACTACCCACAAACTCGTGAATTTCATCTATCCATCTCTGCCTTTGTCTTCCAGGTTTTCTTCTAGCTCCTCTTGGATACCATTCTGTTATTTTCTTAGTCCATCTGTCATCACATCTTCGAGCTATGTGTCCTGCCCAAGACCATTTTAGTTCTTTAGTTTTGATAAGAATGTCCTTTACTTGAGTTTGCTGCCTAATCCATATGTTTCTCTTCTTATCTAACAGTCTGATTCCCAATATGATTCATTCCATTCTTCGCTGTGTAGTTCTCAGCTTCTCTTCCATTCTTTTGGTGAGTGCCCAAGTTTCACTTCCATAAGTCATGCTTGGGAGTATACATTGGTTCATTATTTTACGTTTCAGACAAACTGGGATATTGCTCTTCAGTATGTGACTATATTTCCTGAATGCTATCCATCCAAAATTTATTCTTCTCTTGACTTCCATACATTTATCATTATTACAGCTAATAACTTGTCCCAGATAAGTATACGACTCCACCTTTTCAATTACTGCTCCTTTAATCATTATTTCCCTTTCTGTGGCATACTTGTTCATCATTACTTTTTTTTTAGCCATATTCATCTTTAGACCAAAATCCTTACTAACTCTGCATAACTGATTAAGATTTTCCTCTAATTCTTTGGGATCGTGGCTTATGACCACAATGTCATCTGCAAATCGTAAATGGCTTAGGTACTCTCCATTCACATTGACTCCTTTCTGCGACCAGTCCAATCTTCTGAACGCTTCCTCAAGGGCAGCAGTAAACAACTTCGGAGATATTGTGTCTCCTTGTTGAACTCCTTTCTCAATTTTAAATTTCCTACTGTCTTTGTCTAGTCTAACAAAGGAGGTAGCACACTCATATATTTTCTTCAAAATCATAATATATGGGGTATCAATGCCTTGTCTTTCCAGTGCCCGAAACATTGCCTTATGCTGTATGGAGTCAAATGCCTTTTCATAATCCACAAATGCCAGGCATAATGATGTTTTATATTCGTTTGCTTTCTCCATTAGCTGTGATATTACGTGAAGGTAGTCCATAGTTGAGAATCCTGTGCTAAAGCCAACTTGCTCTTTCGGTTGATTCTCATCAAGTAGTCTTTCTAATCTGTTAGTAATGACCCTTGTGAACAACTTGTAGATGTGGGATAACAAGCTAATTGGTCTATAATTTCCAATTTCTGATTTATCTCCTTTCTTATGCAGCAAAACTATGATTGCATTATTCCACTACTTAGGCGTCACACCTTTTTCTAATGCACTTTGTGAAGAGCCTTGCCAGTTTTTGTGTTATGTCTCTTCCTCCCAATTCTAACAACGCTACAGTAACTTCATCTTTCCCCGGGGCTTTCTGATTCTTCATTTTCTTCAGTTCATGTTCTACCTCATCAGGAAGAATATTGGGTATGTCGTATGTGTTGCTACTTTGCAATCCATCTTCCCCACTGCTGGCATCATTCCCCTGCTCCTTGTATAATTCTCTATAGTAGTCTTCTGCTATTTGAATTATGCCTTCTCTGCTGTTTATAAGTACACCATCGCTATTCTTCAGTTTCAGTATCATTTGTCTTTCTGTATTACTGCTCATGGCTGCTGATTTAAATCCTTTGTTTTCCCTTAATGCTTGTTCTACTTTTCTTGTGTTAAATCTTCTTATGTCCTCTCTTAGTCTCTTTCTAATGGCTTTGCATAACTCAATATACTCAATTTTCTCCCTGTCAGTGTTTTTCTTCTTTGGATTTCTTTTTCCCTATAGGTTTCTTGGGCTTTATCACTTTCAAAAAGTTGTAATATTCCTCGTCGATATCTTGGTCCTGAGCAGTCTGCAGAAGCTCAAACTTGTTCTTAAGTTCCAGTACACACTGCTTTTTCTCCTCTTCTGTTATCTCAAAGACCTTTGTATTATTTACTCGAGTCAGATTTTTCCTTTCCTTTCTTACATCTATATCAAGTGTACATCTTACCATTCTGTGATCACTTCCAACATTTACCTTATTCAGGACGGTAACATCATTCACAATGTATCTTCTGTTAGTGAGGATGAAGTCGATTTCATTAGTATTTAATCCATTCGGACTTTTCCATGTCCACTTTCTGTTCACCCTTTTCTTGAAAGAAGTGTTCATTACTGACAGTCCTTGAGATTCTGCAAATTCCACAAGTCTTTCACCTCTTTCATTTCTTTCACCAATTCCAAAATTTCCTATAATTCCCCTTTCTGCACTGTTTTGTCTTTTTCCAACCTTAGCATTGAAGTCTCCCATAATAATACTGTAGTGGGTTTTCTGCTCATCTAGAAGACTCTCAATTTCGGTGTACATTTCTTCAACCTCTTCATCATCATGGCTCGATGTTGGTGCATAAATCATTATAATCTTTAGCTTGTACCTATTAGAAATCTTGAGTATTAGTCTTGACACCCTTGGTGATGTACTTTTAAATTCCAAAATGTTGTTTTTTATATCTTTACGGAGCAGAAAGCCAACTCCACCTTCACTCTTTTCACTGTTTCCATTGGTGTACAGCAGATTTCCACTTGATAAACTTCTCATTGTTTCAGCCAAACCAATGATATTCCAATTCACATTTTCTAATTCCTTTTCCATCTCTAATATCCTGTCTTCACCGATGAGTGATCTTACGTTATAACAGGCCAGGTTCAGTTTCCGTGCATGGCAGCCTGGTCGTACCCAGAGATTCTTAGCACCCTCTGCTTCCATTTTGATCCTCTCGCTGCCGTAAGAGGGAGAGTGAAAGCTGCTGGGAACTGAGGGCCATTTGTTTCGTCGTGCTGTCATATGCTGGAGGGTTTGGTCTTTTCCTCTTCGCGCTGACCAGGCATCTTGAAGAGAACCACTCTACACGTTCGTTGCCGCCTAAGTGACGTAACAGGGCTTACCATCGAGAAGGTGTGCATGAGTGGATTTTAGGGAGGCAGGACAACCGGACTTCTCCTAAATCTTCTGTAATAGAGAGATATTGGATCCATCAGTGTTTTAGGCTGAGTGTCTGATAATACACAGGATACCTGTTCCCCTCTAAGCCATTGTAATAGGGTACTGGTAATCTGAAATTTACAGTTAAAATTGAATAAGTGTGTGCATGCAGTGTCTACGACTACACCATGAATACATTCATTACAGCTACACCATAAAAATATTCATTACGATACCTTAACAGATCCAGCAAGGTTTTTTTGCCAGTAATTTATTTGGGCATTTTTAATATTTTAGCAAGAGTTTCATAAAATTACTGGTATATTGATAAAAACGCTAAAATTTTTGGCAAGACAAGATATAACAGCATGTTTGTTTATGACCATCACCTTATATGATGCAGGGTCATTTTTTGAAATAGTTTTTTGCAAACAAAAAAGTGCATCTTATATGGCAGGAAATACGGTAATTCTTTACTGTGAACTTTATGTATAATATAATGGTAAGTTGCCCTGCAAACATGTCTATGTTTTGTATTGGTTTGCAAATAATTATAATTGATTTACACAGGTGGGTATTAACTTTTTTTTACATTATCTACATGCAGGATGTCTGTGGAATTATACATAGATCTATTTATCATTATCAAAATTCTTTATATTTCTCTGTAACATGATAAATGTAATATATGTGAATTGTTTGTACTATATGATGATATAACATAAACTCTGCATACCATTGCTATGAAATTACACTACTTTAATTAGGTACATCAAAATATTGCCATTTTTAATCTTTAAACGTGAGTATTTAATAATGTCATCTATTTCCCCAGTTGCTGAACATTTTTTTTTTTTTTTTGTCTTTCCCCTAAAATATTGAAGAAATTAGTCGTGGAAAATTAAAAATGGTTGCTTAAGTTTCGATAGAGACAAATAGCAACAAAGTTTTACTGATACCAGTGGTCTTGTACATGTTACTAATATTTGTGTGTTATCTTGTATAGTTTTACTTTCAACCTGGTGTAGGGCAAAGACATCTTCCATTCTTGCATTCTCTGAGAGAAATTTTATGATGTCTCCTGAATTGTTAGATGAAAAAACTATTCACCTAATAAGAGTTGATAAAATTTTAACTTTTATAACCTTTAATTTCTTTTACAGTACCACTTTCTCAGTATCAGCAGTTTAAAAAATGAATGTTTTCTGCCTGATCTCAGATGCTTTCGTTATAATTGCACTCTGCCTATACAATCAATATACATTATCTGTTGTATTAAATGATACTTGTCTTACGATAATTGAGCCATTTGTGAATCTTTATTTTAAAACTCGTAACTTAAATAAAGACAAGTAATATTCAGGCATAATTGTCCTCCATATACCTCTTTTATTTTTGGTACATTTAGTAAATAAAACATTGCAGTATCCTCTTTTAATGTTTTAATGTAATCAACTTATAATAAGGTTATGGCAGCTTGAAGGTTAAGAGGAGCAAAAAATATTAAAATTGGTCTCAGTGGATATTCATACTGTGAGAGAGAATGAACCTTGCATATTAGATTTGATATGGAAACTCTTAATAAGTATCTATTTATTATTTTTAATTATGATTTTGATGCCAGATTTATTTTATAGTAAAAGTTAAAGTTTAAAATTTTTTCACATCTTGCAAACCATTTGAAGTAATATTAGTCATTTATTGTCGTAGGTCTTTAAATCCCATTTGCTGTTCATTTGCAATGTATTTTATCAAAAAAAGTCTGTCATAAGACAGACTTTTTTGATAAAATGACGATGTTGTGTGGCAAACCACATTTTAAAGAAAATATATATGTTGGGTATAAGAAAATTAGGGAAGTTGAGAAACCTATAAATGTCTGCATTCTGCTTCATTTAAAATAATAAAAAAGGAAACACAAATATGATATTAAATAAACATAGTGGGAGGGATCTCATCAATTTATGTATGAGGATTTTTTTTTTTTTTTTTGTTTGTTCCCACATATAAAAAATACTGGATGATTATAAAAAAATTTACACTGTAGAATTGAAATACCTTTCTCCACAGAAATTTCACATATTCTGTGTAGAGAGAATATGTGCTAAATGGTGCTACAGTTGCAGGCTTTGACTGCTAGGAACATTATAACTCATCATTTGCACTTTGCCAGTGATTTAAAAATTTGTTCTGTTCTTGATGTGTGTGTGCCTTTCATATGTTGAGCGTCACATGCTTATTGGGGTTATTTTCAGTATCGTAGTAATTTCCCTGATAATGGCATTCTTAGAGACAGTGCTCTTAAAAATGTTCTTCCAGAGAGCATCACTTACAGCATCAAGTAATGTGGCATTATACATGGGGACTACAACATGCCTCTTTCCTGCAGCACTGGGGTGACTTACTTTTCAGCATTGACAGTACATGTCCAAATGTTATCTCCTCAAAGAATAAATCTGGCCATGTAGCCACACCTCATAGTAACCTTAGCCTCACATGGTCAATTCCCAATAGACCTATGAAATTTTATATGCTGAAAGGACACAGTTATGCATGTTGACACCACAGTAGAATTGAAAAGGGATCTGTTTGGCCTGATGTTGTCAAGTGGAATGCCATGCATTTGAATTGACTGTGGCTTGAGCCTGTGCGACCACTAAATATGGTATAATGATAATATTCCTGTCAAATTGATTAATTATAAAATCATCTTTGAAAACATATTTAATTTGAGTTCCACTTATCTTAGATTTTCAAATAGGACTGAATTATTATTTGAAGATAATTTGTAATAATCGTGTTATACTGTTTTAACAGAAGATTGTTAATATTGCAAATCACATAGTAGATTTTATTAATTAGATAATGACAAGTGTCTTTATGCCACTATTTCTACTAAATGACAACAAGGGCTCTATTTCGACATGGTGTAACTGTTAAACATTTATACTGAGTGAGTATATATTTATATATACATTTGTGGTGCAAAGTTGTCATTAATCTTAATTAGCCATTTCCTGAGAAAATAATTTCAAATATTTAAAAGGAACTAAGATGCTTGAAAATGATTGCTGACATGAAGTTGAACCTTAACATGAAGTTGCAATGTTAAGGATTCCCCCTTAACATTGCAACTTCATGTTTTGGTGCCAACTCTTGCTGTATACTGCAATATGTTTGGGGTATTAATAGTGAGAACCTAGATAAAATCCATTTGCTTTCTCTTCACTGCACAAATTCCATTCTTTATATGTCTCCAAAAGGAGAGACAGTGTATTGGGTTTTTCATTTGTCACTTCTTTAAAGAGTTCTGAGTTCAAATCCCTAGTTCAAATCCCTACAGAGAGTGGAGGAATTTTTGAATATGGCAGTGTGCCAAAATAACAAAAAATCAAATGGAGTGAGATCTGAAAATGGGCAGGCCATTTCCGGCTGGAAAAACAACTGTTCAGACATTCTCAAGTGATGTTTCCAAAAAAAATTTTTTTTTTGGGAGGGCAGAGGGGGGAAATCTAATTTCAAGTTACGAAATTTTCTACATCGCCATATGTTGTGTTGTGCAGAAAAGAAAGGCCCCTAAATTGCTTGGCCATATGGATGACAGCTTATTCAGTAAGAGGTTCAACAGCTGTGCCTGTTTACAAATTTTGATCAATTAACACAATTTTTTAATCATGTTTTAGGATGTTTTGCATTAATTGTAGTGTATATCCTTGGGTGTAACATCTTGTGTAGTACATGCACAATTTTTGTGGAAATGTCCCAAATTTACATACATTAAGCAATTGCCTGGGATACTGAAGAATAGTTTAGTAATTATACTTAACATATTGCTACTAGCTTCAAGGTCATTCTGTAGATTTATGCTATCATTCTACCAGAATTGGCTATAACAATGGTAATTTGGGTTTGGTGCTGTTTACAGATCTGTGCACATGACTAAACTTTCATTAAACCTGAATTGATTCAAATTTCACATATCAAATACATGACATTTTCCACTGTATTTCTAACATACCAACTGACTTAAAAGAAGCCACATTGCAGAATAACATATTCACACTACAAACAGCAATTACATTCATGCACATGCATACTAGATCATGGATCAAAAACCTGTTGATAATCATTTCAAAGGTTGACACAGAAGACTTTCATTTATTCATTCCACCCAGGAATTGCTATGGAAGATCAACAGGTATGGCCGTTTTCTAATTTAATTTCAAAATGAAGCCCTCTAAATGCAGTTCAGTAATCAATTTCTATAAATATTAAAGAAGAAAAGAAGTCTTAAAACATATATCCCATTTCAGAATTCATTATTAGCTCCCAAAATTCTCCAAACCAAAGTGAACATGACACCGCTCTTGAAAAGGTTGCTTATTATTATTATTAGTAGGAGTAGCAGTATTGGCATATGATGTAAGGAAGCAAGCTTATGAAGCATCAGCCAAATTAGATCAAAAAGTTCCAAGTATTAGGCTTAATGCTGTAATTTATTTCATCATTATAACTCATTCCAGACAGAAATACAAAAAAGTACATTTCTAGCAAGAAACATAAAAAATAAAATTCCGGCAGTCATTCTCAAAATGGTGGAGAATAGCAAAATGATTACCATATGTTTTGAAAAATATTTATTATTGCATGTTAATTTCTTTATAGTACAAAAAAGAAATCAGTCCCATTCATCTAATTGTGCACAAACCTAAACTGTTCAAAGACATTGTTGGTGATCATTTTGCTATTCTCCACCATTTTGAGAACTTCTTGTATGCAGATGAACAATTGCATTTATAGAAGTTAAGATGCTTAAGGTGTTATAGCTGAGGTTTCTATATTCAGAGTTTATAACATTGCAACAAAAAGACCCAGTGTAATAATTAGGTTAGATAATGAAGCTGTTTTTACATCATTTTACTTGTGAATAACAGATATTTAAATATATTTTTCCCAAGCACCTGCTCTGGCCTAATACGCATGTTAAAAGGTTGCATATTAAGGTTATTTTTGTATGAGTAATATATCTTTATCTTTCTTATTTATAAAATATGACTTTGTGTATTATAATAGATTTCTCTGCAAAATATTTATTAATGTTATATCAGTAATTTATATCACCATTAATATATTGTAATATATTTGTATCTAGCTACATATTTGTCGTTATTCAAATATTTCATTCCCACTTGTGTGACTTGGCAGGGTCACTACAAAGAAACTTTACAGTTGAATATTTCAGTGATGGTTGCCTCCTGGCTATCTGAACTATTGTAAGCTATGAGGAATGTGCAAAAATTCAGTCAGTAGTTGAGATTAGTGACTGAATCAATCTGTTCATAACTCAGATGCCCTTCGTGTGATATTATACAATTTTTTGTCCAAATCAGGATTACTGTCCATTCACTACTTTGGATTTACTGCATATATTAGTTGACATATGTAGTATAGCATGATAGTACCCAAGTAATTTCGGATAGCAAAGAGATTAGTATCTTAAAATTTTGTGGTCATAGTGAACATTCACAATATATGTATGTAGCTCACAATAATATACAAATGTATTGTATGTATTCACAATATATTTGTATGTTATTCTCCTCAAAGAAGGATGGGTCAGTTGATAAATTTAGTTAAGCAGATACTATATACAGTAATTTTAGTTTAATTTAATGGTTCCCAGCAGTGTGAACTACCCTCTGCCAGAAGGGTGTCAACATGCCCAGTGTGCATATTGACATCACCGAGTGAAATGAGCCTCATCTATCCAAATGATGCATAGGATGCACTGGTCATCTACCTCTAGGTGTGTCATTAATATTCCAGTGGTGGATTAATAAGCTCGCTAGCTAGCTGCACTGGAATTGGTGTATAAACATCAAAAAATATTTCATTCCGACTGTACAGGACCAAATGAGTCGGAATGAAATATGATCCTTATGATATAATAATAATCTTTATTTTCCTTATATATTGTGCAGTGTATTACAAAAAAAATTAGCACTCACAAGGTAGTACATAGTACCTTCCATCAAGTTATTGAACCTTGACTTTCTCCAGTCCAACTTTCCTAACAGTGAGGTGAGGTGATTTTAATGTTCTCAACTCCAGATGCTCAGGTGTTTGCAATTACTAATGACCTCACACAGATTGTTCATTTACCTACCAGAATAACAGACAATCCTAACAGTTACTGTCCAGGCAGCCAACATGCTTCATCTTTTTTCTTACAAACAACCCTTCTAAGTACACATTTGAGGTTGAATGGTCCTCTAGACACCTCAGATCACAACTTGGTGATGGTCTCTTCTCCAATGAAACCTTTCTCTTGTAGCTATTCTCAGACTTGTGTTGTTTGGCATTATAAAAATGCAAAATGGGATGATCTGCAAGATTTCTTTTTCTTGATCGGATTACTCTTTCAAATATTCTGATATCAATGTTTGCTCAAGTCATGTCAATAAAAATATTCTTGTAGGGATGATATCCTTTATCCCATACTCCACCTTAAAATCTTGTACTTTATCTAAACCTTGGTTTTCCAATAAATATACTAAGGCTGGTCAAGAGAAGAATGTTGCATATTGTAATTGGCTTGTAATCATATCTCCAGGTTCATTTTCTGCCTACAACAAGCTCTCAACAATTGTAAAGGAGTTATTAATCAGTCCAAACTAGATTTTGAACAGGTTAAGAGTAGAAAACTTGCTTCTTGTTCAAATAATAGTTGTGCATTCTGGTCTCTTGCAAAGCTGTTGGCTGCAGCTATTGCCCATTTCTCTTCCAACCTCTGTCAAAACTAGATGGTTCTCTTGTCACTTCAGCCAAAGATAAAGCTGACCTGCTAGCATCCTATTTTTCTTCCAACTCATGTATTGATGATTCTGCCAAACTACATCCCACCATTCCCAGTACACTCCATTCAATGCCTCCTATGGTCTTCCATCAGAGGTGTGTCAGAAAAGGATTTTGAACAACCTTGATGCTAAGAAAGCTCCAGGTCCTGATGCTATTTCTCCACTTGTTCTCAAAACCTGTGCTTTTGAACTTACTCCTGTTCTATGTCACCTTTTTTCCACTTTCTTATTCCAAAGGTGTTTTCCCTTCTGCTTGGAAATTTGCTCATATCCAGCCAGTTCTTAAAAATGGTGACAAATCCCTCCCAGTCAATTATCATCCCATTGCACTTACTTCTACTGTTTCTAAAGTAATGGAGAAATCAATTGACTGCAAACCCTTAAACTATCTAGAAACCTTCTGTCTCTGATCAACGATTGCCAATATGGATTCTGTCAGTGTTAATGCACTGGTGATATTCTGGTTTATGTTACCTATCTATGGACAAATTCAGTGGAAAAGTTTGGTGAAACTCAAGCAGTTGCTCTTGACATTTCAAAGGTTTTTGATCATGTTTGGCATAAAGGTCTTCTAAATAAGCTTCCATCTTATGGTTTGCTAGCTGTTTTTTGTAATTGGGTATCCAGTTTTCTCTCTGACTGCTCACTGCGGTTGATGGCTCTCTGTCTTCTAACTTCTCCACTAATGCTGGTATTCCTCAAGGTTCAGTTCTTTCTCCCACTCTTTTCTTCTTGTATATTAATGAGCTTCCATTGACTGGAAGCCTTATCCATATTTTTACTGATGATATCATATTGCATTCCACATTCCAGTTTGAGAAATGTTGCCATGCACAAACAGCTTCAACTTCTCAAATACCCGCTACCAATTCGTTAAATGGTGAACTCCAGTGGGGCAAATGTAACTTACTTGATTTTAATCCTTCTAAAATTCAGTCCTGTCATATCTCGCAAAAAGGACTCTTCTACTCTTATGATTATCTCTGATGATACTGATTTCTAGGCAAGATCATAGATCTCAATTGGGAATTACCCTGATTTCTGTTGTCTTGGCATAAGCACATTACAAATATTGCTTCTCCTGCATCTAAAAAACTGGGTTTTCTCTTTCACTCTCAGCATTACTTTTCTTCCAAACAGCTGTTCACTCTGTACAAATCACAAATTCACCCTACCATGGAATATTTTTCCCACATCTGGGACGGTGCCTCCAAATTCTCTCAGGCTTCTAGATTTCATTCAAAAGAGGGCAGTTAGGTTAATTAATGGCTTGTCTCTCCATTCTCTGTCTCATAGATATTCTGTTTCTGCTGCATGCCTTTTCTATAGAAACAGCAGAACTGTTCTTCTAATTGGCTTGTATAATTCCTGTTCCAAAGCAGCCCAAACACATGCTACAAGTGGTCAACATCCTTTTACTGTCCAGCTGCAAACTCACAGAACCAACTTTTCTTCTTCCTCATTCATTCAACTTCTGTTTTCTGGAACAACCTTCATTCATAGTATTTCTTGAAAATGACAAACTACAAAAGTTCAAATCTAATGACAACAAATCTTTCATCTTCTCAACCTTCAGCCCATGGATGGCACTAAGTACTATAGGTTCTAATAACTCTCGTGCTTGAGGTTTTCATAAAAAAAAAAAAAAAAAAAAAAAAAAAGGAAAAAAAGTTGGGTAGGTGCAAGTGTCAACATATAACATAGACACTAACACTTCTTACACCTGCAGCAATCATTGTATGATGCAGGTGGGTGCAGTTTTTTTCCTCAGGCTGTCTCATGAGACTGCATAGGGAAATACACAGGAAACATGTTTTCTTTTTCATTGGTAAATTTATTTGGAGAAAACATACTTTTGTGTGTTGTGTTACTGTGTTATTCTGTGCTCTTAAAAAATGCCATAATATATAGGATTTCTGCATATAACATGATTAGCAATAACCATATGGTGCAAGGAAACCACAGGCTTTACTGCACTAGTCAGAAAAATAAAATAATCAATTAACAACTCTGCTGGCTAAAAGAAAACTTCCTACAGTCCAGTCAGAATCTCTTTTGTAATTTGTTTTAATTTATGGCCTGAATTCATTTTACTATCCCTTCTCAGAGCTTAGAACCTCAATCAGGTTGCCCTCAAAGGTTTGTGGTTGCCAAGCAGGTTGACCATCTCTGGACCCTTTCAGAAGGGTTTTTTTTTTAGGTGTAATCTCCATACTTGGACACAACATTCCAACTGCAGTCTTACAATTGCCTTATACAGTAGGATTGCAACTTCCCTAACTCTACAAGCACCACAGGCCTTCCTTGCCACTTCTTGGAGAATTTCATGCCAATCATGTTGTAATTCCCAAATCCCTTTCTTCCCCTACTATTTTGAATTAAATCCCAAGTGTTATTTTGGAGTTGCTATTCCTCCAAGTGCATTCACATTGCATTGAAACATAACTGCCACTTTTCTGACCGTTGTTGAATTCTGTCCAAGTTATCCTAAAAGAATGCTGCTTGATGCTGATTACATGAACCACTTCAAATCTTCACATGGGCTGTAAATTTTGACATCACACCCTCCGTTCTTGTTTTGATCTAATTTTTGAAAATTAGAAACAGTGGTCCCAAAACCAGTTCTCTAAGGGATAACACCCCTAATGGCCTAATCTGAAGAGTAACCATTAATCACAACCCACTCCATCTTGCAATCCATCATAGAATCTTATCTACGATTTCAATGTGGTGGAATCAGAGATAATATAGAGTAACCTCTCATGGAAGAGTGAGTCAAATGCTTTACTAAAATCTAATTAAACAATGGTGAAATTATTTCCTTCATCCGGCTTATGCATAACTGTGTCAGAATAGCTAACCTGGTTAGTTAAATGTGATCTTCCCTTAACAAAACCAGTTGTATAGCTTTTAGAATTCCATTGCTAACTAAATGTTTCTGTACTGCACGCTTTATCACTGCCTCCATGACTTTTCCTACCACTGAAATCAGGCTGACTGGTCTGTAGTTACCCACTTCACTCTTAGAACTGCCTTTATATACTAGTGATACATTGTCACTTCTCCAATTCAGAGATATCTCTCCCAAATCCATCGATGCTCTCATAATTAAGCCTTAATGGTTCAGTGCACTTTCTTCCCGCTGCCTTCAAAATACTGGGCATATTGCCTGGAGATTCACCTTTAGGTTCGAAAATTTTTCTAATAAACATAATCTGTAATTTCAGTATAGCTAATTTCAAACTGTTCAGCCTCACCTCACTATGAAGGATCTTTTTTCTGTGAAGATCAGTGTAAAGACCTATTCAGTTCATTCACATCAACCAGGGTTGTAGACTTTTGTGTAAATACATCGATCTTTCTCCTCTCTCTCTCTCATTTCTAACTTACTGCTCAATACTCTCTGTATACTGTCTCATTAATGCTTCTCTAAACAAAATAACCTTGTAGAGTTCCACAATCCTAGTTCTTTGCTGTTGAAATCATGATTCTGGAGTGCAATAGTAAATCTGCTTATTTATGTCTTCAGTAAGTAACAGCATCTAGTATTAATCAGCCAAAATGATGCAAATTTATTTTTCATCTAGTGGTCAAAACCATGCAATCATGTCTCCCTTGAGTACATGTCCCCTGTAACTAACTTGCTGAATCAGGTGTTAAGAAAATGCTCTGAGGTATTCAGCACTCAAAGACAAATATACTCTAGTCACTGTACAGAAGCAAACAGCTACCCACAAGAATGCAACTATGTATTGTTACTTTTATGAATAGCATTTGTGTTGATATAAATAGTTGTGCCTCATGAGTAGGATATTTTAGCATTTTGAAAAAAAAAAAATTTTTTTTTTTTGTGCTTTTATAAACTTCAAAGAAGAACCAGACAGATTCTTGGAGGGGAAGAACGAGTGAGGTGGGTAGGTTTTTTTTTTGCTGATGCTCTATAAGCTTGCATCATTTGCAACTACTAATATTAATTAGAATCATGGAGCAGGTGCTCCATTTCCCATAATACCACAGGGTGGGAGACTTCATACTTTAAAGTATGTGTATTTTTTGTAATATGTAAGAAATGGTGCACATGACCAGCATTTCACAGCTATGGATACAGGAAACTTATGTCAGTACAAACAGCTACAGAAAATTAACACAGAGAAATTAACTAAATAACTTTTAGGGCAATAAACAGGCATTTTCAAAGTTTCTCCTTGTTATAAATTAGAAATGCTTTGTGGCTTTTCTGGTTTGGCTGGTAATTCAACCATGTTCTTGTTAAATATTGGTTAAAAGTAAATTTAAATCAAAGAACACTCTTTTGAAGGCAAGTACAATGAAATGCGATAGTTTTTTAGTTAGTGAATAACTCAATAATTGTATTTTAATCAATTAGTTACATCAGTATATGCAATCAAAGGAATTCAGAGTTAAACAATGCTATTGTAATGCCAAAATTTGATGACTCATTTTGGAAAGCTCTGAATTAGAATTAAAATAAGAAGTTAATATGCACTATCTTCAGATGAAGATACAACAGTACCATCACAATGTAACATAGGCAGAAGTATGGATTAGCAGAAGCTGTAGCCAATAGATAATGAAAAAATTAAGAGTGTAATATGTGCTTAGGGTCAACTGGTATTCTAGTAGGCAATTGAACAAATTGTGTACAATCATTAGTAATAGCAAAAGCATCAGCATCTCTGACGGCAGGTCCATACAACCAGAAAATTAAGCCAAGGAAATTTTTTCCACTTTTAGGAAAGTTACATTGGAGAAGGAGTTTTCAAAGAAAGAAAGCAGCAAAGTCCAACTGAATTAGCCAGCTCTATCAGTAGAGCCTAATTTGCACACTGTTATGCAGAATAATTGTGTACTTACCAATTTTTGTAAATGTTTACAGAATCAGACAAGATTTGCCAGTGTTATAATTTCTTTAATCAATACTGCAATATCCTATAATTGATTTGAGTTATTTTAAGCACTTCAGAATAAGATACTTAAACTCTTGGAGAAACAAAGACAGATGGCATTGTGGAAGTAGGTACTTGGAATAAAATTAAGGAAGAATTAGATATAAGAGGAGGTGGGTAGTCATATCCATATATTTCAGTTTAATTTGAAATTAAATTGGAATATGGACAAGCTTACCTGTGTCCTGGAAATGATTAGATAAAATTGTCTCATGCTGCCATTAAAAGGTATTCTCAAGTGTCTCCTTTGGTATGAGTGTCATAAGCTGCTGACTGTTGCTTTAGATGCTATTACCATCATTGACAGGCTTTTAACAATTGATATTTCTTTTCAGAAAAGCCAATCTGGAGGAAACAGCAGAGCTGATAATACTAATAATATACATTACACTGTTAATTTGAATATTTTAATACTTCTATATGTCACTTTCTTTGTGAATCATTTGAAAGCCTTTTGTGTTATTGTATAGCTGCACTTGTTTTCTTTCTGAAGTCTTTTTTGTTTTTTATCTGCAAATTCATGGAAAAACTGCTAGTTTTTTCTTGCCGTATGAATGACGCTAATAAAAAAAAAAAAATTTACAGTTAGCAAATTCCTTGATGCGTAACTCAGAAAGTTCACCTTTGTTATTCATTTGTCCAGTATTACTAAAAATGAAATGGAGAAAAGTCAGGCTCATTCAAATATATCAATAGGAAGGTTATTCCTTATGAATTTCTTTTTGATCCTAAAATTATGAAGTATGGGAAAAGAGATTTATTATATAATTATTTATTACTTATGAAAAAAGCAATGGTGTGCCATTATCTCGTCAAACTTCATATGCCTACAAATCATGGGCAAATGCCTCAATATCCAGGCATATTGAAGCATTTGCCCATCATTAATAGTTTATATATATATTATACTTAGATATAAATTCATTATTATATTCAAAGTATATAATATATACAATACTGCCATAACATAGTAACTTGTAATTGAAATAGAAACTGTTGTTTATAGAATTTATTAATATAAATAAAATTTAAGCAGTGTTATTTGATATGACCCCTCTATTGCAGTATACAGAGTCCATCGTGCTGATCAGCAATCACTCATAATGTTGATATTAGGATGTTTTTTGTGTTCTTACCATAATCTTTAATTCAGCAGGATTTCCTGAAAGCATCATGGAATACACATTACAAAAGCTGTGCTTTTGATGTCTTAATTTTATAAGGAGGAGTTGAATTCTGCTAAATGATCCAGTGACTGACATGGTTTGGTTAAACGGCTTGAGAGCCTTCTTTAAAATGTATGTAAGCTACTTGTTCACAAAAAGGATTAATAAACAGTGGTAATACTCCCCATACCTTGCATACCACCACCCACCAGAGCTGGGGCGTAAATAAACTTTACAATTTCGGCAATTAAATGTTCTTTGTGAAGAATTCACTCATTTGTGATAATGAGTGAATCCTATGGCAGAGACAGTTTCAATAAATCTGGTTGCTTGACAGTCTTGGTCATCTCTTCAGTTCTGAGAGAGAGAGAGAACAACTATACTCATAACAGTCATGAGTCAAGCTGTACAAGACGAGGATGGCTGGATCAAAATGCATGATCAAGACTACCTTGTCTTGTACAGCTTCCCTCACCCCAACTGTACAAAGCAGGGTATAGCATTCCAACATACTACCAATTATTTTGTTATGTCATACAACAAATAATATTACACTGCGAGTGGAGTATTCAGTGCAGGGGGGCATTTTGTTTAATTGCTGAAACTTAATCTTATTCATTGCACACCGTATATTATATTTTAGTGAAGTATGCACATAACTAGTGGAGTTGTACGATGGAAGTGGCCAAGATTTTGCTGAGCTGATAAAGTGTGTGCTGTAAAAAAAGTTAATGCATTATAAATTTCTGAGTGAGTGATATTTGAAATGAACCTGTATAAAATGAACCTTAAGATATTATCCACCCCAGCAGAATAACCTCAGCCGCTTCTGATCCTCATTTAGTTATTTCATGGGTATAGAGTGGTCCTAAATATTTAACTATTTCTTATTTTCCAGTTTGTCTAGTATATTGTATTGATTATTATCATTTTTAAGACTTTATCTAAAACTTGTCAGTTTCCCATACCATTTTACTCAAAAATAATTCAGCTTATCACGTGGAATCATTTTTCTAGGAGTCACAAAAATAAATAAATCAATATACTGAAACTTACTATGCAATTTCCAGCTGAACTTTGTGCATTGTGACCTCACCTGCCAGTGTTATATAAAAAAAATCTAAATATCAATCATTTAATCATGCATTTTCAAAAATATTTTCTCACTATTTTTAGTCAAGTTAAAAAGTGATTTAGTCTTATGTTTAATATAAAATTATTTGCTTAATGGTTACCAATTTAATTACAGAATGTTATGTTAATATAGGAGCAGTTTTGGTAGAAAGTCAAGCTGACATTGAAACCCAAAAATACAGCTTTGTTATATTCAGGAATTTTAAAAATGAGACTGAACATATTTTTTAGTTTAAAGGTACCTTGTGCCTGACATTATATGCTAAGTGTACCAATAATAATGGAAGAAACAGTTATTTTCTAAAATTTTACATTGTTCCATTAAAATTATAGTAAATTTCATTCTTACAATATAAATGATGCAGCTGATATTGACTTTTAACGATAAGAGTGCTTTGTTTCTGGTTTCATTTATTTTTGTCCCCCTTTGTGATGGGATAAATCATGTACATTATGGCATGTCTCTTTTATTCCCTTAAGTGTTGAAACTGCATTTTCTTCTGTGTCAGTTTAGAAATTTGTCATCTTTATACCATTGCAAGTTTATGCCTTTGAGTAACTAAACCACTCCCCCATCACCACTGACCCCTTATTTATTGTCTCTGTAGCCTTATGTAGGCAAATGTTATGTAAATAATGATAATATAAATAAAATCATATATATATATATATATATCAATATGAAAAGGTTACATTAACTGCTTTGAAAACATTCCATATACAAAGAGAAATTCTTTGTGAATTCTGTACTTTGGAAATAACCTGTTTTGAAGCTTAAGGCTGTCACACCTAGTGAAGACTATGAACTGCTGATGATGAAGTATGGTTGATGTCACTTAAGTTAAAATATTTTTAAGATTTTATTCTATTGTATTACATGTAATGAAATATTTATTGATTTAAAGCAGATTTCTCTGCTGTGCAGACTGCATAAAATTTTAACAGTTAAATTTGCAATCATGTATAAGAGCTGTTAGCTACCCCTATCTTCAAGATATCCAGCAGTTACCCAGTAATATATTATAAACTGCCAATAAGTGTAGTTCAGTTCTTAAGCAGTTACAGGTAACCCTCTGCTTAGTGTCACCGGCTAAAGCAGATTCATAACACAATTTATATTTCCAAAAAAAAGTAATATATATATTTTTTTTAATACAAAAATATCTGGTAAGGAGCAGGAGACAAATAGTACCAAGTGAGAGCAATCCCACTAAGTTAGATTTGTACACTTATTATGGATAGATACATGTCACCACCTTTTTTGCTGCTGCCAAAATTATTTTATATACATACATAGTTTCATCATTAAAGTGTTACCAACAAAGCATGTGAGACTGGTGGTCTCACAATAATGAACAACAAATAATGAAGGTAGTCTGTAACATCAATGAGGCATCCCCATCTTGTGCAATGGGTTTCTGGTAGCAGCTGTACTCAAAGTCATACAGGACTTCTGATTTTAAAGATTAGCTACCCACTACAGTTGAAGACATCAGCCATAGCAAGAATCAAAGGAATCAGTGAGGATGATGTAGACTAGTTGCTAACCCCCTACAATGAATTCCTTACCAACAGGCAGTATGAAGTAGGTCTTTGTGTTGCTTTTGAAAAAACACAAGAGTCTGAGACCACTCCTGCGAGGATTCTGACTATCAACATAATTGAAGACGCACTTTCACTACACAGTCAATCAGTGCACGAATTTGTTAGAAGAGCATAACAACTGACTTTCCATGACCGAGTGCAGTAAAGTAAGGTTATAACCACTTATTTGAGTGCTGCAGACAAATTTTGTGTCAATAAAAAACAACAACAGCGGTTCTCTCTATATTCAGTTTTCAATGATAGGACCCATGGAGCCCCAAGCTATTTGTAATTTTGTTTCTTTAATAGAGAATAAATCTAATAGATTTTGGTGTTAATACATTTTTGCTTTAAATTTCACATAAAAATGTGAAATTTAAAGCAAAAAAGCCTTAAAGTACCTGGTGAATGTGGATTTATTCTTAATGTGTAATTACCGAGAACACATCCATTAAGCACGGGTTACCTGTACTTAAAATTTCTTTATTTGAATGTACAGAATATTATTGAAATATTTATTAATTTAATGGCATAAAGCACATTTCTCTGTTTCACCACTGCATGACTTGTTTTTATATTATATTTACAATATTTTATATAATACTTTTCAAGTTAACTTGGAAATAATTTGGCAGTTCAGACTGCAATAAATATAACCAAAATTTAAATATGAAACTTTAAAAAAACCTTTGATTATATTTGAATTTTTGTATTTCATCTGAATTTTCTAAAATTAATGAAAACATGCATTGGTAAATGTTTTGCATCATTTATAATCTGTTGATTTCATGATATCTTAAATTTGAGAGGAAACAATATAAACTATCCGAATAAAAGTGCATTGTTAAAATATTACCTTTTTTCCCTCCCTTATCAGGAAGAGTTCTGTTAATTATTGTATAAAAAAGTATAAAATTTGGTTGTCTGGGAAAAAAAAAATATTCTGAAGCTGTATGCTTACTAATTTTAGTGATAAAAATCAGAAATATGCTTTTTAGAAAATAGCTCCCTTTTCAGACTGATGACAGTTATATCACAGTAGAGCCATATTGAAAGTGGGATACTAATAAATTATTTAAAACATTGTTTTATATTATTTTAAATGTACTTTTCTTTCAGTTGTATAAAAATAGCCTTTATATTTTGTACTTATTTTTACATACTTTCACCTTTTTTTTTCTTAAATAAAATGGGTACTGCTCAGGTTATATCTCTGCAAATATGTTTTTCCACATTAAATTGGCTTATTTTTTACATAAGTATGTACATGTCATCACCAGGGCTAGCATCACTGTACATCAAAACTTGCACAAATATATGACAAAGATTTGTTCATCCTAGAAATACAGCTTGGATTTTGGATGCTTCTAATAAAAACTAATAGCTACCTTGTTTAGTAATAAAGTTGTATTCAGTGAAATGAAATAATGGAAAACTAAAAATGGTATGAATTGCAGTTAAAATGTAGATTTTTTTAAAAAAAAATTCAAGCTTTCATAAAACTATACTTTATACCCTTCATGAGAAGATAAGAGCTGCAAATTCCACAGACATATGCCTGGTCCTTAAAATACAATATTAGCCAAGTCATGAATGCTGCAGCAGCTGTAAAAGTGTTTACATTAGGAGACTATTGAGAATATCACTCATCTCTGGCAGTATGCTAAACAAATATGGTCAATGATCAGCTGCAGCCTGTTTGATAAAGTTTTGCGCCTTAACTCACTACAGTTTGAACCATCTGATGCTCCCTTTTTAATGAGATAATTTATTAATCCAGGATTTACTAATTAATTACTTTAATAGCACCATGCCTACCCTATGTAATTGGAATTGTGGGATACTTTCCATTACTGTCAGTTGTGTTCCCAGTCTAGTATTATAGCCTCCATAGGATCCATCTAATGCTCCTGGTTTTTAGTTTCTTGGCACTTCTGTTTGAATTCATCCTCGTCTTCAAATATTAATTCAATCAGAATCAATATTTTTTAATTATGTAAATGAATAACCGCTTTTGTTGCCAAGTGGAATAATTCAGTCACTTCACTACTGTGGTGTGGCAGTAGGATAAGGTATAAATAAACAGACTAAGAATATATTGTATCATTAGTTACAGGATTCATGCTGTTACCACCCCAGCAGAATTTAATAGTTTACATTATTATAATATATTCTTCTTCAATTATCCTGCCTCCAAAGCAAAAGATATATATTACTTTATTACTTAACGATATGTCAGGTTCTGTGATAGACTTGTTTTATCCCTAAACAACCCTATTTAATGCCTGAAATTTCTTAGTGAGTATGACTGTATATAACCTTATTTTTTAAAATTAATATAGGATTTATTAATTATATCTATTAACAATCCTATATTACATTTACAACAACAAAAAAAAACTGATTTGGCTAATCATAGCATTAGTTTAATAAAATGTGTGCTTGTGTGTGTATATATATATATATACTTAACTTATTTATACATTATTACTTATTAAATTATGATACTACTTGGGAGCATAGGTTTGTAGCAATCCCAAACAACCTGCTAGTTATATAAAAATCTAGCCTTATATATAAAAATATAACTTATATGCATTTAAAAACAACAAATTAATGTAAATTTAAAGAAAATTGGAGAAAATTAGCAAAAGTTAGTGAAAATTAACATTCTTCCTCATCGGCTTTGAGCAGACATATAGCCACACTAGAGGAATGTATTATATTTCCCATTTCTGTAATCTCTATATCAGTTTTGCTATTTTAACTTGAGGTAATTACTCGATAAATAATTTGGAATAATGAGGGTAAATCTTTTATATATGTACTTAATTTTAAATAAACAGGGTGGTTTATATATATGACAGCAAACTGGGATAGGAGATTGAAAGCTCTACGGGTATGTATCAGATTGAAATATCATAGTACCTCACCTCCATATCCTGTGGTGATCAGTCTGAAAATGTTCAAATTTTCCCACCTTCATTAGGTTTTACTATTTGTTGCACAGACATACCAGGTTTTATCCGTGGCGTGATAGTTTACCTTCCCGTAGGCAAAATCTAATTCTTTGCATTCCTGAGAGTGGGCTGGATGTTAATTGTATTTTAAAGCTTGGGGAATTGTATATTTTTGCTTGTATTATTGTGGGAAGCAGATACAGTATGATATCAATTTAATCCAAAAATGAAAAATAATAGAAATAAATTGACTTGGTATTTTTAAAATTAAACTAGAATGATAGATCTTAAAATTAAACGTGTTATCCATAGGGGGTGGACTGGCAACGCTTTACTAAGACATGATGGCCCTGTATGTGCCCTTGGGGATAACTATTTACAAATATATACAGCCTCTTTCATTGTGAATATTAACCCTGTGGTTTCTCATTATATTCCATGCTTGTAAATAAATCTCATTTTAGTGGAATGCAATTGAGAAACCGCAGGTTAATATTCACAATGAAAGAGGCGATACATATTTGTAAATAGTTATCCCCAAGGGTATATACAGGGCCATCATGCCTTAGAAAAGCATTGCCAGTCCACCCCTTACGGATAACATGTTTAATTTTAAGATCTATCATTTTAGTTTAATTTTAATTTAAGATTTATCATTCTAATTTAATTTTAATACTACCAAGTCAATTTATTTCTATTATTTTTCATTTTTGGATTAAATTGATATCATATTGTATCTGCTTCCCACAATAATACAAGCAAAAATATACAATTCCCCAAGCTTTAAATTACAATTAACATCCAGCCCACTCTCAGGAATGCAAAGAATTAGATTTTGCCTATTGGAAGGTAAACTTATCACGCCACGGATAAAACCTGGTACGTCTGTGCAACAAATAGTAAAACCTAATGAAGGTGAGAAAATTGAACATTTTCAGACTGACCACCACAGGATATGGAGGTGAGGTACTATGATATTTCAATCTGATACATACCCATAGGGCTTTCAATCTCCTATCATCGTTTGCTGTCATATACGTAAACACCCTGTTTATTTAAAATTAAGTACATATATAAAAAAATTTACCCTCATTCCAAATTATTCACCGAGTAATTACCTAAAGTTAACATAACAAAACTGGTATAGAGATTACAGAAACGGGTATGTATAATACATTCCTCTAGTATGTCTGCTCAAAGCCCCTGAGGAAGTAGCAGAGGTATGGCCATGAGGGAGAATGTTAATTTTCACTAACTTTTGCTAATTTTCTTTAAATTTACATTAATTTGTTGTTTTTAAATGTATCTAAGTTATATATTTTTATATATAAGACTATCCACACCAGGGCTAGATTTATATATAACTATATAAATTGGTTGAGGTTGCTACAAACCTATGCTCCCAAGTAGTACCATAATTTAATAAGTAATAATGTATAAATAAGTTAAGTGCACATATAACCCATGCTCGTATAATTGTCACAGGACAATAGCATTAACGTAGGAGCCAATATTTGCGCCATTTAATATTTAAATCAAATTGTCAATAGACATAATTACAATATATATATATATTATTTATATTTATTTTTTCAATGCATTTTTAATTTTGAATGATAACTATCTGCCCTGTATGACCTACAGGGCAGTTATAACAGCAAAGCAAAGTTATAACATTTAAGTGAACTGTGGCTGTAAGCAATGAGATGCTGTCCATTTGCTTCTGTGTCACATGACAAAGTTCATCTAAAAAAAAAAATTCCATCAGTTGGAAAAAAAAAAAAAAAAAAAAAAGACTTACCTTTCAAGTTATGTAGGTCAATTAATTTATAACTGATAAAAATAAAATAAAAAATAAACGAGTGCACACTGTTCTTATAAGAGAGACTCAGATTTGATGAATTAGGAGAATGGTCAAGAATGAAGTATTGAGTGAAGTGCTTGATTGCCTTTAAGAGACGTTTTGTTAAGAGTAAATTTAAAAGCCATATTGCACCTGGCTGTAAGCAATGAGATACTGTCCATTTAAAAAAAAAAAATGTTCTTGTTTATATTCCGGCACGACCACCAGGTCAGTGGAGTTTACAATAAATAAATAATACAAATGTTAATTGTATTTAGCGGTCATGGGCTCCTACCCTGGTCCACTCAAAGAGCATGTGCTACTGCACTCGTGCTCCTAACCACTCGGTTACATTACTTTTATGTCACATGACAAAATTCATCAGTTGAAAGAAAACAAGACTTTCAAATGATGTAAGCCAATTTATAACTGATAAAAAAAAAGTAAGTGCACACTGTTCTTATAAGAGATGCAGATTTGATAATTGGTCAACAATGAAGTATTGAGTAAAGTGGCTTTCAGAGACATTTTGTTAAAGAGTAAATTTAAAAGCCATATTATTCTTTCCAATAAAGTTTTTACAAGTTAAAGAGAAAGTTTTTAGTTATAATCCAGGAGGTTGCATAAAAACCAGCCGACCGGGCTAGCCAGGTGGGTAAAGCACCTGCCTGGCAACCCAAAGGTCGCGGGTTCGAATCCCGCCTCGGGCTTGGATCAAAGTACTGCAAAAACCTTGGGAGGTGCATTATGGTCACAGAAGCCAATGCGCCAACAACTACAAAAAAAAAAAAAAAAAAAAAAAAAAAACATAAAAACCACAAAATTTTCAAAGAAAACCACTTTTTTTTATAGCAAGTGTATACTACAAAATTCACATATCAGTAACCCAAGCAAATAATGAAATAAACAGTAGTGATTAGTAGCAATCGACAATTTAGTAATCAAATATATAATGCCCATATTCAAATGACACCCCAAGCTCTGCTAGTTTTATAAATATGTTAATTTATATCATTATTAACTTATAATGATAACTGCATATTTTGCCATTACTGGAATTTTGATTTTTAGCTCTATAACATGAAAAAGTCATACTTTTTATTTTTGTAAAATCAGAGTTTATCAATTATATATACAGGGTATTTCTTAACATATAGGCTGTACTTTCAGGATTGATTCAACCTGTAAACAATGAAAAAGAGTTTATATAAACATATGTCCAAAACTGCTTTATTTCAGAGTTACAGTTCATTTTGTGTTCGAGAAATTATCCAGCAAGCAACATCGTAGGTAGGCATAAGTTTATTATTATTCTGGAGTTCATAGTGTGAATATATTTTGAAACAGTATTTAATTGTCTGTCATCATAAATTCATAATGTATAATAAGTTCTACATATATAATAAGTTAAGTTCGAAGGAGGAGACCTTAAAAGTTTTTGTGCTATTAACCTGCTGCTAGCATGTCATCTGACAGACACTACTTTTTAAAATTCTAAATTAAATCTGGAAATAAAATAAAATCCTCTCATGTATTCTTTCCTCATCACTATTCTCTGAATGATTATACAGCATTTTCTGTTTGCATCATTTCAATATACTAATTTTTTGTTACTGTTTAAGAGACATCAAGTGAGCAATATTTTTTGTAGTCAGCTCCACTTCTCACATGGTGTTTTACAGATGCTAGTGAGTTGTCTAAAGGGCTTTAGTTTAACCTTCAATTTTCTAATTATCTTCAGTAATTAAAAAACTTTTTTGATAAAAAAAAAAAACACAGAATTAAGAATAAAATTTCGAAGTGTTCCACTTTAAACTATTTCTTGCTTTTTTTTTCAATAACTAATGGATGGCTAGAATACATGGACTGCCTGCTATTTTTCAATATTATGGCCATAAAATTAATTACATTTCATATCCAGTTGACTGTGAGTTGTTTTTAGTGAAGAGAAATTATCGACTTAGCACATTCTGAATATTTATTCTGAACACATTCTGAATAATTAATGTGTGACATAATAATGTATATTTCAAGCAAAGTAGTTGGATTTGAATCAATTATGAAGAACTGGATTTGGATGATGGACACTGCTGAAACTGAAATTCAACAGTTCATTCAAATTTTTTTTTACCCCACTAAAGGGGAACCAGCTTACAGTGGGGGGAAACTTTCATCAGGATATAAGGCATTCTGACCAGGTTTCCTCTTCATTCAGAACATGAATAGTTAATTATTCTCCTTAACTTTGGTAAATACAAAACTAATTTTTCAGTTAGTTTTATATTTATCAAACATCATCACAATTTACAAACAGCTGTATTTAAAGAAAACTATTTATTTGAAGAACTTATTTGGCATTATTTCTGATTCGGGAAGCTCACCAGTTAGTGAAGAATTGAAGAAACAAAGAGAGAACAAGAAGTTTCCACCAGTGAAGAAGCTGATGAAGAACAAATGCCAGAAAGATTTTATCTTGGAAATGACAGAATAACAAAGTGGACATCAGAGTTGCTTAGAACAAAGCACTGGAACTTTGAATTGTAACTTAGCTTTAAGGGTACCAAAAAATATAGTTAGAATGTTGGAGTAATTACTTCACTGACGATATTCCAAATATGACTGTTGACTGCATAAAAGAATATATGTGTTCCATCCAAATGAAATTTAGCTGAGAAAGAGGCTGAAAAAAAAAACTACACAGTAAGAAATAAAAGCCCTTTTCAGTTTACTGTACTTAGTGGGCATAAAAAAAAGCAATAAGATGAATACAGAATTCTGCATACCTGTAGTCTATAGATAGATCAAGTATAGAACTATTTTGTTTGGTAATGTCCAAACATGCTTTCATTTCTTGCTACAATACTACATTTTGACAGGGGAAAAAAAGCAACAAGAGAAAGAAGAAAAATGTAGACAAGCTAACAGCTCAGAATATGTTTGAAATATTTGCTGAAAATCATGTCATTAGTAAATATGTTAACATTGATGAGAAGTTAGGGGAAGATGCAGTTTCTGACAAAACATCCCCAGCAAATCCACAAAATAAAGAATAAAAATTTGTGCATTGATGATGTAAAAATGTCAAACTATATATATTTCCAATCTGAAAATATAGATTGCCCTTTCCAAATTGATAGCAGTCCTACAGTAAAGAAAAGCTGTGCAAAACCATAATTGGTTTGGGATGCAGTATAACTGTAGACAACCTGTTCATGGAATTTGATCTTGCTACTGATTTAGTACTGAATTACACACTCTCGTATGTTGGAATAATTAGAAAAATCAAGAAACAAATCCTATCTACTTTCCTCTCCACAAAGGATAGGAATGAATATTCAAGTTTACTTGCTTTTAATATTTACATCCCAAAATCTGGCAAGAATGTTCTCCTTTCAACCATGCACCATGATGTAAAGATTGATGAAACCACAGGCAATCTATGAAAACCAAAAATGATCACTTTCTACAATTCAAGGAGTTAAGGGTGGGTGGATAAGTTATGTACAGCATACAGTTGTGTGAGAAATACAATCTCCTGGCTTATAGCCATTTTGTACTGCAAGCTGAATATAGCAAGGAATTAATGGACAAATTATTTATACTGGAAACAATGCAGAGGTTGCTGAAAGAAGGAAATATTTGTAAATAATAGCTTTAGAGCTTAATGTCTGAACACCTGGAAATATTACCAGCATACCATGAGCTCTTAAAAGAAGAGAACTTGGTTTAGTTCAACAGCAGGATCAGGCAATGTCCAGTAAAGTGCTGAAAGAAAGCATTGTTTCTTTTGGAAAGAAAAAAAGAAGAGAATGACAAGATGTGCAACAACTTCATTTGTTGCAAACACAGTCATTTTATTTGTAATAACTGCTATAATTATGATACTGAATACTTTCTAAGACTAAAAATATTCTTTCTGTTATCATTTATTTATCTTTATTCTGTTTTGTGAAATTTTCAAATATGATTTTTATTTTATTTGAAATAAAACAAAAAAATAAGATTAGACAAAAAATAACATAAAACATGCTTCGGTATGAGAGAAGCAGCTCCAGAACCCCCGAGCAGCTTGTGCTGCGTTGTCAGAGAAACAGAATGCCAACAGTTGTGGTATCTGTCAGGTTTCACGCAAGTGGCTTACATTTCAGTTCAACAGAAAAATTACTTCATAAACTTTAAAAGAAATACCACAAGAACATTATTATTATTAGTTTTTCTCATTTATTTTTATTCAATATTTCTTAAATATTATCATTTTCAATTTAGTAAAAAAAAAAAAAAAAAAAGCTAAAATTAATTTTTTATAATTAAAAAGGGATGTTTCATAGATGTCACATGAGTATCTTTGAAATTGAAGCCACAAGTGACAGATGGTTAAGTGATAGTATGCATTTGAAATCAAAATTGGGACTTCTTCAAACCAAGCAATGATAGACAAGCATCTCATGTATGGACTTGCCAAGTGTACATGGCTACAGCAAGACATCTGTATATGGAAAGGTTTCTGAATCTGCCAAACAAAAAGAACTGTCAGAAAATAGATGAGCAGCTTAACAATCTACCAGGCCTTGGGGCATGGCACATTGTCTTGTTGATAAATGCTGAAGTTTTCTGGATACACTGATCATCACAAAGTAGTGTACTTGGTCAGTAAACATAGAAAGGCAGGTATTCCCATAGAGTCATTGATTAATGATGATCAGAGGACCCATAAATTCCAATATAAAATAATCTGTCCCTGTCCTACAATGCATCTAGGTGTCATGCCTTGCATTTCTTTCTCTAAATGTGGAGATGCCCATCAGCATGATAGAGGTGAAAATGGGATTCATCAGACCAGGTGACAGATTTCCATGTGTTGGTGCTGATGTGCTTGCAAGCTGGACCACTGCTGTTATGAGACAAGACACCCAATAGTCACTATGGGCATCAACCACACATGGCTGCCCCACATGTAACCTTTGGTTGGTTGTTTGACCATTGCTGAGCCAGTCACTGTAGACTCATGACACTACAGAAGAGGATTTTGCCTAAACAATCATTCCATGAGCTGGTCTCTCCATTATACATACACATTATGTTGCGATGTCCATTGTATTTAGACTTGCATGCTCACCTGGAGTGAAGGGCACTCACTCTGACTGAGAAAACATTAAAAGATCTGTTTGTACATAGAGAATTTTTTTTTCTACGTTATGTCATTTTATCAAACTTTTCTGGCAACGTTCCATAATAAAATAGTGACCTACCTCCTCCTCCTGGTGGGGATGGTAACTCACGAGGGTGTTACCCCCCACAAGGCCAAATGGTTGATTATGTAATCTCCTTATTTCTGTTATTTTTAATTAACCCCACTGCTGTTTCTGATTTGTTGTTATTACTACTAACTGGTTGTTGTTATGTTGAGTTATGAGATAACACAGATGAGAATGAGTTGCATATGGGTGAGAACCCTGGTGGCAACACAATGATAGCTCATTCAGATGACAACTATTCCATGTTCAAAGTTTGAAAGATCTCAATCCTGACCCATTCCTCCTCACAGATACTCAAAACCTGATCACGTGTGCAAACTACAATCTTATATCAGCTGTTTCCAACTTTGAGCCTTCACCAGCTTAACAGACTCCGTCCATTTCTATGCAAGGAGGTGTTGCTGATGAAAAGCCAGCTCAGTGTACGTCATGTGATTACCATTACCTTACCAGCTGATTTTACACCATGGGCTTCTTTGTGCCTAGGAGATTCATGATCGATCCACTACATGTTTTATGATCAATATCATATACAGATAAAGCCACACTTTATCTGAGTAATAATGTTCTATAGGTGCTCTTCTCTGCTTCTACGCTTTCCAATCTTCACTTATGTCCATGTACAGCCATTTGTTTAGGAGTAAGCAGATGAGGAATCAACCTGCCATAAACATGATAGTTCGGATAGTTCCAGCTGAAATTCCCAACATATCCACGCATTCTCAAAAGGCTACACGATGATCCTCAAGAACAATAGCAGCTGCCATATTTATTGTTTCCTTAGACCCTTTGAATTAATGGAAAGAGTAGCCCCAGGTAGAAAATCTTCTGTATTAAGTTTCTAGAAACATGTTACGCTTTCTGTTCAGAATTATGCTTACCTAAAATCCAAACTTTTTGTGGCAGAAACCAACATTAAACAACTGAAGGAACAGAAATAGTTTCTTACTGTGCACCACCACGTATTGTTGGCGGTACGCTGAAGGGCCTACGAATGATATCAGTCTTTTACATTGTTTTACAGAGATGAGATCTCTGTTAAAAAAAATGTTATAGTAATTTTAATGCCTAATAGCCCAAAACAAAAGAATACTGAGAAAGTAAAAAGATGCCATGTCATATTAAACTTGTGTTTTTGTGTCAAATAATATTATAAAAAAGCATAATTAACAGGTGCATGTTATGAACTCCATCTAAAAATATGTCACACAGCAATGTTTTGGGAAACCTACAAATCACTGAATAACAAAGTTATAAAAACAGGAATTAAATCTTTCTTTTAAGAGAAAAGGTATATACATTTCAAAAATAATTTGTAATGCAGAATAAATTCAAAAGCTATACAATGTAGTCTTTGAATATTCACAAATGTGCTAACCTGAAATCCAAGCTTTTTTCTTGGCATTGTACCTTGTATTTTTTTATTAAAATAATAGGATGATGTAACACTGATGCAAGCCCCCCTTCAATATACATCAATAAAAAATACTTTCATTAAAACTAGGTTTTAAAAACATTGTTTGCTTTTCATTAACAAAGTCAAGCAGGTTTTTTTTTTTTTTTTTTAGGATATATATATATATATATATATATATATATATATATGGACAAAACTTTCATTAAGAAATAAACTTATCACAAATATGTACTGTCATTTCAAAGGAGTAACCTTCTTAACTTGTGGGAGACTATCTTTAAAGGCACTGTAATAATGAATTTATGGTACAATATCTTTTTACCTGTTTTTTTTTTTTCTAACTTTAATTATAAAATCTGTATATATTAATGTCTATTTGAAGTGCTTTTTAGTTAAAATTAGTGTTTTGTAACCCTGAAAGATTTCAAATATTCTTGTGTTGTAGTGATAGATTATTTTGATGTGGCACTTATAAGAAGAAAATGCAATTTAATAGGACAAGCTAACATCCTACATGTTATAATAATGCTCTTTTCTTCAGTGTCTCAAACTATGCATTATAAAACACAAGAATTTCTTAACATCAGCATTTAAATTTTTTTTTTCTGTGTAATATACAAGTGTACATTATTTGATTCTGGATAGATATTTCCTCTATATCTTTCTCAATGTTGTACTCCTTCGGTGACTCATCAGTCCTCAAGTCATTGTGATAAAGTAAAATCTTAGTGGTGCTTTTCACATCTCTGTAGAACATTAGGTACTGGTGCCAGAAGTGTGTGGACTTCAACATGTTTAGACAAGCAGGCACTTCTATGTTCCAAGTTTCTGCATGCCCTGCACAGAAATATATTTGTGTGCAGTGTACTTGGTATTTCTTCAAGTCATGTTTGTGTTTTTATGGGAGCCTACTTATATTCACTTTGACCTGTTGTATATAGCTTTGCCTGTAATATAGTGTATGTTATAAACAAATAAAGCTTTATATCTTTCAGACATCTTTGTGCTATATTGTTTCTCAAGAGTATATAGCATCACAGTACATGTAGTGCTCAGTTTACAAGAGGAATGTGTTCATAGCAAGATGTAATCAAATCACTAAAACTTATCAGCTATAGCAAGCTTCTCAAAGTTAAATGAGAAGTATTATCTAGGAGGAGTAAGATTTTGTGGGCCTGATTTTTCTTTGTGCATTAACTGACTTCATATCTCAAATTTGGTGTCATAGAGACTTGTTGCAGCATGTTCAGCAACTAACCTAGACACAATAACAAATGAATTGCCCATTTATCTACAGTCAGTCCCAATTATATTGAATAGAAGGTGTTTTATGCATTTTGTTGCAGCTTAAAACAAATTATTTTAGCTGCTCATTAAAAGTACTCTTTTTTTTTTTTAATTTAAAAACAAACTTTGATTTTGTTTTCAAATTAAGGAAAAGTGCAACAGAAACACACAAAACATTAACAGCTTTCAGAGAAGTGCTATGTGTTGTTTGAAGACTTTTCTGTAGCTCACAAAGTGTAAAGTGAGCTACTTGTCTGTCAAAGATGATCCTCGCTCTGGGCACCCTTCAATTTCAAAAATCAACGATTCAATTACTCGTCAAGCACATTTATAATGTGTTCATGCTTGACATTTAATAAGCCACAGAGTTACTAGTGAAATTGCTTTAACACAAGATTTCAGAATGTAGTGTGTTTCAGCCAAAGTTGTGCATCACATCTTCACTAATGATGATAGAGCACACAGTTCCCACATCAGGATCTTGCCAATATGCTGCTGCTGACTCACATTTTGTTTCTTCCATCATTATTAATGATGAATCATGAGTGTATCGCTATCGAAAACAGTCCTCTTGATGGAAGATTGTCTTTTCCAGTTCTCAAAAAAAAAAAACAAGACAATCTTGATCAAATGTGATGACAGTGATCATTGGTTTTTTTTTTTTTTTTTCCGACTTGCAGCATATTCTTCATTATGAATATGTCCTGCATGGTCAAACAGGTCTACTATAAAATAGTTCTGTGGTAATTGCACAAATACTGTTTGGAGAAAACAGCCAGTAAAGTGGACCTAGGGGATTTATTCAACATGTAACATAAGAACTATTAGCAGTTCCAAAAGGAGCTTATCGGGAATACTTCCAGAAGCTACAGAAACATTGCAGTTGGTGTATATGTTACCGGCACAGTATGAAATAAATTTCATCAATTGTCTAGTTATTCTATACAATACCTAAGCATTATATAGAATGACTAGACAAAGTCATGAAAAAACCTTTTTTATACCTAAGCATATAGAGAATTCCTAGGAATTTTATATTTTGCTAGTCATTCTATATGATGCCTAATTTCTGTACTTTGTCAAGAACACATACAATGCTAGGGAGACTATTTGAAGGAGATCCAAATATTAGTTAAGTCACTGAACCTTTTGATCATACCTCATATTCCTCAACAGACATGGAGAAATATGAATTTACTTAATCCTCAGTCAGTCAGCATTCACATGAATTGTCATTACTGTGATTCAAAGCAAGTTAAAAGTTCAAACTGTATCCATCACACATTTGCTTGTATCAAATCATTTTAGTACTTTTAACTTACTAAAGAAACCACTTTTTGCAATCCCCCAACCCCAGTATATATGTAGCTGTGCTTGCTTACCAATTTTCAAACATTCTTGTAGGATCTGTGGCAATTTGGATACCACTTATATAATGTTACTGTCACAATATAAACAAACTGACAGAGAACATTGCATGATATTAATCCACATGTGGTACTGCATGCATTATGTAATAAACATGCATTTCCTCTGCATAAAAAAATAATTCTTTCATAATGGCATTGCAGTGAGGTTCGATAAATAGCAGCATCATAGAGGACTGCCTATATAGTCAGAGGTGATATTTTAGAAAACATTTTTTTTTTTTTTTATCACAGGAATCTATAAGAATTCCTTGCTTGAATATGAATTTATGTATACAATTTAATTTACAACAAATATCATAGTTAATGCCCTGCAAAAAAGAAGCGTCATAATCATACATCTCATCATAAAACCCTGCACAATGAGTTGCCTATTCTTGCACTTCAAATAAATAATGCTTCCCTAATGGAGAAGTTTATTATTATTTATTCCCATTTGAGTGCCACAACCCAGACTGCACCCATTTCAGATTGATTGGCTCCTTGTCAGTGAGTAGGTAGGTACCCAAAGTGTAAGGGGTAATAACCCTTGTCAGTTATTTCCAGAATGAGAGATGCCAAAAGGCATGCAATTTTAAATCAGCAAAAATTCAGAAAACTTTCTGTAGCTTGTATTTCCTAATGCTGATTGTTAAAGAATAATAGAAACTAGATTTTATTCCTTCATTGTCTTACCATTTATCTGGGAAGTGAAATAAATTTTCCATAAGATATTTGCATTACTCTGGCTGAAAAGGGACATACTGGATATGTCACATGCCATATCTGCAGCATATTTAACTATTTAGGTAATGATCAAAATAAATCTGAAAAATTAGTATCAGTATTATCTCCTCTTATGAATTTTCAAATATGCTTATGCATTATCAGCAAACCACAAAAACAATTTTTTTTTTTTTTTTTTGTTATACTTTCGTTGCTGTTCTCGCTACTTTAAATACATAATAATCACTGTAACTCAACTTATATTAAGTCACTGTCACACACAACTAGACAGTTCAATTTCAGATTAAAAAGTGGCCAAAATATCTCCTAGGTATTTACCTATAGTGCAATCTCTGAGATTCATAGGTGCAGCTGTTACAACTGAAATATGCAATTTGTATACCTTCCTCCTACAGCTATAACCATCACATCATTGAGTTCTGAAGACTTATCTGCCATATATGATAAACTGCATTGGCTACTTAAAAATTTCACACTTTAGGTGTGATATCAAGAATTTTACTGAAGTCATAATTAGGATTATTTGAAATTCTCATTTATTTTTTACAATTCTCGTGAAATCCAAATAAATATAATATAAAAGTTTTTTGGGCTCAGTATGGAAGTTTTCATGAAAATGTACTTGTTGGCCACTCAGACGGGTATTTAGTCACATCTTTAAATTATATATATAGCTTATATTAATTTATTTTTGCATTGTAACATTGTATCACTATCATAAAAGTTATTTTTTATTTCATCTGAACTGCTGCCTGTCTTTTATACTTTGTAAAAGCTGAGAGAGAAATTTGTCGGCATCTTCCACAAGTGGAAGATGTTTCTTGTAATATTCTGGTTCTTAACATTCATCTGTTTTCTCCAACTTTGTGAAAAATATTCCCATATATGGAACAGAGTAAAGAAATCCTCATTTTCACAAGGCAGAAGTTCATTTATAGCTTAAAATTAGACCTGATTAAAAAATTCCATATTTCTTTGAAGTGACTAAAAGATTGCTATCACTTAGCATAAATTCTTTTAGTGCTACTTCCAAAGAAACTGGATATTTAGCATATCTTTGCATTACAAATTCCTAATAGGGGAAACAATCTTATAGTCAATTGCCATCATTAAGTAGTTTATCAAATAAATCACAATTTAGTTGCAAAACAGTATAGTCTGCTTTACACATAAAGCAATATTTTGATGTTATAGTTTCAAACAACAAGCAACTTAAAAGTGATATCAAACCTTAAGAAATTAACAAGAAACACATACTCAAAACATAGTTGCCATTACAGTTCTTAGTGGCAGTAAAAGCAAAACAAAATGTATGTGTCATGACCAAGAATAAGCAAGTTAAATGCTGTTGGACTCTTAAACTTCCCACAACACCTATCCATCTCCTTTAATAGTTTGTTTAGTTGAATTTATTCAAACTACCCATTTCTACAGCACTATATGGAAGTTTGTTCCAATAATCAATCCTTCCTCTTGCTTAGACTACACGCATGAAGGGAACATAAATGCCCCCTCATGTGTATACTCTGGGAAAGAGGAAGGATTCCATCAACATTGAGTTTACTCAATCCATTTAAAACCTTAAATGCCTCAATCAGATCTCCTTGCAGGTGCCTAGTATTCAGCATTGCATTTTGCAGAACTGAAGCTTTCCTGGTAAGGGCACCCTCTTGTTCTCCTCACTAATCTTTTTGCTCTTCTCTGCACCTATTCCAACAAATCCCCATCGTTCCACAAATGAGGTTTCTAAACCTGTATGCAGTACTCTTAGCCACTGCCTTTATATAACAGGATAACAACATTATTCCTACTGCCAAAATCCCTGTATATCATTCACAAAACCACGAGCTGTACACGGCAGCCTGTCTGCACTGCGCAGAGAATTTCATACCTGACTGCACAATTATCCCCAGGTCTTTTTCATTCTCCACTACCTGAGTGTGGTACCAACCAGTTGGGATATTAATCTGGGATTACCTACCCATATGAAGTACCTTGTATTTGTCAATGTTAAACTTTAATTTTCACTTCTCAGCCCATCTGCCTAAGTTTTCTAGATCTTGTTGCAGTTGCATACTGTCATTAACCATCCTCCAAACATCTGTATCATATGCAAACTTAGACAGTCAACTTGATATACATTCATCAATATCATTAATACATACAGAAAGTAACAGTGGGCCCAGCATTGAACCCTAAGGAACTCCACTAATAACATTAACCCACAAAAAGCAGCCCATTGATAACTACTCTGTCTTCTCCCATTCAACCATCCCTATATCCATAGACGAAATTGCCCTTAATGTCACACTGCTCCAGTTTGGACAGCAGTCTTTTTGTTGTATCAAAAGCTTTTCTGAAATCCAAGTATATGAATATCAAAATTATTTTTTATATCCAGTTACTGCGTCAATGTCCAATCGATTGATCAGACAATATTTCCCTTTAACAAATCCATGCTATAGCCACAGCACAAGTGCATCCCAATCTAGAGAGTTCTGAATTGATGAGACTTGTGACAAGGCAAAAAAGAAAATTGCATGTGATGATTATAATTATTGAGAGGGCACTGACTGTCTTTGCAAGTTACAGCTGTGAATTGCAAGCACCAAAGAAGCATAAGTGTTTTACTATTTTATTTACTTAATTGTCATATTATATTGTACTTTATAAGTAGCTTTATAGTTCTAATTACGCTCGCTATTTTTAATTTATATAGAGTTTTTGTGGGTTACTACTTAATATATGTAAAACCACTGTTTTGTTTGAATCTTGCAGCCATTGTTTTCATATAGAGTGAGTGGTAGGGTATTCAAATTTTTAATTGTGGTAAATAGGTAGCTTTAACATAAAGCTAGATAGCATAATACATATCAATGCATTTAGGAATCTATTAGATAGTGTAGCATTGATAATTAATTAAATTTAATAATCTTATTCATTTTCTTGTTAATTTCAATACATCCCCAGACTAAAGCAGCAAAGCAACAGGTACAAAGTAGCAGGAGTACTGTGTCTTAGGGGAGAACCAATAGGGGGAGGGGTGATTTTTCAAAGCATCACAGCCTAAAAAGATGTGCAACTTGTGAAATGTTTGCAGAACTCTTTGGAACAGGACATGATCTAGCCAAGGAGGGATGTCTTTGTCTGTGTTAGGTGCACAGTGTCAAGAAATTAGGCACCAACTCAGCATTCTGATGGCCGCTTATGAGAGTCTGAAGAGTATGGTAGATGCCCTTGAAGGTATTAAAATGAGGGATTCATCAAGCTCTTAGCTGCCCAACTCAACGTCAGACACTCTTGTGTATCAGACAACACAGCAGCAATCCCCAAAGCAGAATGTGCTGGTCCCACAGGAGTTATTGTTGGTGACTCTATTGACAAGGAGATGGGTAATATATTGTGTAAAAAGGATAGGTGGAATAGGTCCAGGGTATGTCTGCCAGGGGCAAAAGTTGATAATGTTGTAGAACAGATATCATCTTTTAGCATTAATAGTGGCATATGATGCAAGAAAGCAAGCTTATACAGCATCAGCCAAAAAACCAAAAAAAAACCCCTTCCCATTTCACCCATCCATTCGCACCAAATATTTGTCTAGTTCTGCCTTGAATTTATTTAAGCTGTCCACTTCTACGACAGATGGAAATTGTTCCAAAAATCAACCAGCTGCTGGAAATGACATTAAGAGTAGGAAATCTGCAAATTACTTATCAAGTATAGGCCAATGCTGAAAAAAAGGCGAGTTAGGGTTGAAAGTGTCTGCAATTCTGCCCAGACTCGATAGGAGGGAGTATATGATGAGAGCCTTGTCAATCACTTTGGCCCTGGAGGAATTGTGTAAGGCTCATGGGGTAGAATTTTTCTCAGCGTGGTCTGTGCTTGTTAACAGGAGAGGCTGTTTCTACAGGGATGGGATACACTTAAATAGAAGGAGTGCAAGAATATTTGCTGATGCTATCGAGGCAGCGTTAGAGGGGTCAGAAAACTTCTAGCTTGGGGGGGGGGATTCACAGACTAAAAGATTAAAAGTAGCTGCAGCAGAGGTGAAAGTGATCCTTGCACTGCTTCTATTAGAATGAGCGGCGGCCTGGAGGGCGAGGTGCTGAGTGTTTCAGGGGACTGGTGGGAGTCATCATGAAACAAATAAATAAATTCGCTGTGTTAGGGTAACTAAGAATAAGAATAGGTGCATGTACACCAATGCTAGATGTATAGTAAATAAATTTGATGAATTTTAAGTGCTGGTCAAGACATCAAAGATGGGTATTATTGGGATATCAGAGACGTGGTGTCACATAGACATAAGCAGTGCAGAATCGAAATTTGGGGAGTACAATGTGTATAGAAAGAATACAGGAGAGGAATGGAGGAGGGGTCATGTTGTTAATTATGAAAAACAAAATCTAAGGAAGTGCATCCAGTTGACATATATGGACAGTGCAATGTTGAGTCAGTTTGGAGTGACATAAGCACTGGGAAAGCAAAAATGAGAGCAGGAGTGTGTTAATTGCCTAATGAGTACAATGAATAATTGTACAGAGAAGTAGAATGGGCCAGTAAATCAGATTGTGTTATAATGGGGGGATTTTAACTTCCCAGATATTGACTGGAACTTGTGGATTTGTCACTCGCTCACTAGTAATACTCTTGATCTGGTGGTAGTAGTAGTAGTGGCATGATACAAGAAAGCGAGTGTATGAGCTTATGCAGCATCAGCCAAAAAAAAAAAAAATCACACCATTCTCTGCAAATGCCTGTCCAGTTCCACCTTAAATTTATACAACCTATCAACTTCCACAATGACAGATGGAAGTTTGTTCCAGCAATTAACCACCCGCTGGCTAAAGGCAAATTTCCGCACAGCTATTCTACATCTGTCTTTTCTTAATTTGAATTTATGCCCCCTTAGTTTCATAATCTGAACAAGTGGAAGGATCCCATCAGAATTCAGCATGCTCAACCCATTCAAGGCCTTATACACCTCAATCAGATCACCATGCAGGCGCCTAGTCTCCAGCCACTGCAATTTTCAGAACTTAAGCCTCTCTTGGTAAGAGGATCCCTTCATTCCCCTCACCAATCTTGTTGCCCTTCTCTGTACACATTCAAGCAAATCTACATCCTTCCTAAAATGAGGCCTCTAGACCTGTACGCAGTACTCAAGGCGTGGTCCAACCATTGCCCTATACAGAGGGACAATCATCTCCTTTTCCCTGCTAGCAAAATTCCTATATATCATTGACAAAACCCCATGACCTGCCCTGGCAGTCTGTCTGCATTGCTCACAAAACTTCATATCTGACAGCACAATTACTCCCAGATCCTTGGTTATCAATAGTGATTATTCGTGTATTAAGAATTTGCAGATAAAGGAACTACTAGGTGGCAGTGATTATAGTGTGCTGAAGTGGGATTTATTTAAAGATATAATTACCATCAGGGGTAAAGGGAAGGGTTTTTGCTTCCATAAAGGTGACTGCAGTGGTCTCAGACAGTTTTTAAATTCTGTACAGTGGGACCAACTGATGATGTTACCAACAGCAAATTCAAAGTGGGAAGCATTCAAGGAACTAAGGGGAAGCTACTAGGCTTTTCTTACCGAATAAGAAATATTGTTCAAGGTTTAGGCCTAAATGGATGTCAGAAGAACTAATAAGACTCATGGCAGAGAAGAAAAATGCATGGGATGCATATAAATTATCAGGCGACACAGAAGCCTATGGCAGATAGGAGCTAGTCCGTAATCAAGTCACAAAGGAGATTAGGCAAGCGAAGGCAGAATGTGAGAAATCTTTGGCAAAGGATGCTAAGAAAAACAGCAAGGACTTCTTTACTTATATAAACTTTAGAAGGAAGGGGATGAATCAAATTGGTCCACTTGATGTCGATGGTTCGACTGTTGATGATCGTGCTCAGATAGTTGTTCAATGTCAAAGTTTGCAGATGATACAATGGTTGGCAGGGTTGTTAATGACAGTATTGGCAGTGTGCTACTGCAACAGGATCTAGAAAATTTGGGCAGATGGGCTGAGAAGTGCCAACTGAAGTTTAACTTTGACAAATGCAAAGTACTGTATATGGGTAGAAGTAACCCCAGAGAAACTTACCAACTGTGTGATACTACACTTAGGGTGGTAGACAACAAAAAAGACCTGGGAGTTATTGTGCAGTCAGATATGAAGTTTTCTGAGAAATGCAGACAGGCTGCCAGAGCAGGTCATGGGGTGTTGTTACTGATATACAGGAATTTTCCTAGTAAGGAAAAAGAGGTGATTATCCTTTTGTATAATGCGATGGTCAGGCCACACCTCGAGTACTGCGTACAGGTCTGGAGGCCTCATTTTAGGAAGGATGTTGAGTTGTATGAGTGTGTACAGAGAAGGACAAGATTGGTGAGGGGAATGAAGGGGTCCTCTTATCAAGAAAGGCTTAAGTTCTGCAAATTGCAGCGGCTAGTGACTAGGCACCTGCAAGGTGATCTGTTTCTCTGGAGTTAATTCTACCCTTCAGTGGGTTGAGAACACTGAATTCTGATGGGATTCTTCCACTTGCTCAGATTACAAACCTGAGGGGGCATAAATTTAAATTGAGGAATTGCAGTTGTATAATAGATGTGTGGAAATGCCTTTAGCCAGCAGGTGGTAAATTGCTGGAACAATCGTCCATCTGTTGTGGAAGTTGATAGCTTAAATAAATTCAAGGAGGAACTGGAAAACGTTTAGAGGGAATGGATGTGTGATTTTTTTTTTTTTTTTTTTTTTTTTGGCTGATGCTACATAAACTCATACTCTTGCTTTCTTGCATCACATGCCTCTATTACTATAAATTATCAGGGGATACAGAAGCCTACAGTAACTTGAAACTAATTTGCAAATAAGTTACTAAGGGAAGGGGGAGTTAAGGCAAGCAAAGGTAGATTGAGAAATTTTTAGCTAGGATCGCAAATAAAAAAATAGAAAAGATTTCTCGTTTTTATGTTAACAACAGAAAGAAAGGGATGAACCACAATGATGCACATTATAAAAGTGGAAAAGCTATTGATGATACCAAACAGGTTGCTGACAAGCTGAATAAATATTTTTCAACTAAATTCAGTTGTTAAGTTTTTAGGAAAGGAGACAGAAGTATATCTAATTCTGTGGGTTAAATGATTTTATGATAACTTAAAGGAAGCTGGAAAAACTGTTGAAGATAAAAGTAAATAAGGCAGCTGAGGCAGATGCAATTTATTCCATTATATTAAGAGCAGCAGCAAAAGAGGTAAGTAAACCATTAGCTATAATTATGAGGGCATCCTTAGAGTTAGGGAATGCCCCCTAAAGACTGTTAATGTGCAAACTTCTCTCCTCTACAAAGGGGGAATAAAGGACAAAGTGAGCAATTAGAGAACTGTATGATTGTCTTCTGAACCAGAGAAAGTAACAGAGTCAATGGTTAACAAAGTGACACAGGATTATCTCAAGGAATGCAGTTACACAGTAGTCACAGAAGGGATCCACCATGGGAGAGATCTTGCTTGACCAATCCGATTAGATAATTGGGGAAGGAAAGCTAGGAAATTTATATTATTATTATTATTATCATTAGCCATATGGTGCAAGAAAGCTTGAGGCTTATGGTACACGGTCCTTGAGGTTGTCACAGACATTCTCTCAGATATGCCAGACAAGCTGTACTTGCTACCTCGGAGTCTAAAATGCTGATGGAACTGATATTTGGGCGACACTCAAGTCAAGTGGACCCAATTTCGGCAAAGTCCGGATGGTCTATGACAGCCAAATCCTCTGCTTGCACCTTCACGATGGTGGGACTGTTAGTAATCCTGGGTATAGCCTCCATGCACAAGTACATGGTGGTGTCCACACCACATGGAGGAATGCCGCCCCTCTATGTTACCAGACAGCACTAGGTGGTAGATGACTCATCAACCAGTGCAATACCACCACTTTGCTTATTGGAGGCTTGAAGTGGTGGAACCCATGTTTAGTCTCTAGAGCTAAGTTCTGGTCAACCCTTTCCTATCTCTTCCATCATGCAGTATGATTGATGACTTTTGAGGTTATGATGAACATCGTGGCGAGATTCCTTACATTACGATGGTACAGCTCTAAAACGGCGTTCGCAGGCTGGCCGCTAGTTAGTACACCGGACCGAATATATTGGCAACTCTCTAGGAGGCTTCCGGATCAGCTAATGTATAATGTTGCTACCTCTACTCTGCCAGATAGTGACTGGAGGGAGTCCGAGTACTGTGTATGCGGAGAGCATTGTCGAGGCCACCTTATGTCAAGGATCTGGGTATATTCTTACCATCTGTACGCCCTATCCAAAAATTTCATTACTTCATACAGCATGTCCCACCCACTTTTTCTTACTATTGAATACGGCATGAATTGTCAAACTAATATAGCAAGCTTATCTACGAAAAGATCTAAACCTCCCAAGCACTTCCTAACTTATCTCACAAATATACGTGGTCTCAATTACAATCTCAACAATGTCCATTTCCACTTGCAGTCTGCCAAACCCCATGTACTTTTTCTGACAGAATCTCAGTTGTCGGTTGATCCAACAACTACCAAATTATTCGCTGTATGATTCCTTTCGCCTCAAAGGTGGTACTTGTACATATGTCCGTTCTGATATTCCCTGTCAGAGTCTTGGCAATTTGGAATCTCCTCTCTTTGATCTTCTCTGGCTTAAAATCTCTCTACCTCATTGTGTCAAATTCATCTGCTGTCTCTACCATTCTCCCAACTCCACTAATCACTTGGAGCTCTTTGACTTCCTCTCTTTGCAACTTGACTTTCTCTAGTCCAACTTTCCTAACAGTGAGATAATTTTCCTTGGTGATTTTAATGTTCACAACTCCAGCTGGCTTCCGTTTTCTAGCGACACCGACCCAGCTGGTCGATATGCTGAGACTTTTGCAATTACTAATGACCTTGCACAGATTGTTCATTTTCCTACAAGAATACCGGACAATCCTAATCATACAGCCAATACGCTTGATCTTTTTCCTCTCAAACAACCCTTCTAAGTACACGGTTGAAGTGAAAGGTCCTTTAGTCACTTCAGATCACAACTTGGTGATTGTCTCTTCTCCAATGGAACCTTTATCTCATGGCTATTCCCAACCGCATGTTCTTTGGCATTACAAGAATGCAAAATGGGATGACCTGCGAGACTTCTTTTCTTCTTTTCCTTGGTCGGATTACTGTTTCAAAACTTCTGATGTCAACGTTTCCTCAGATCATGTCAGTGAAATAATTCTTGCAGGAATGGAATCCTTTATCACACACTCCACTTTAAAATCTCATCCTTTATCTAAACCTTGGTTTTCCAATAAATGTGCTAAGGCTGTTCAAGAGAAGAATGTTGCATATTGTAACTGGCTTGTTTCTAATTCTTCAGTTTCATTTTCTGCATACACCAAAGCTCGCAACAATTGTAAAGCAGTTATTAATCAGTCCAAACTAGAGTTTGAACAGGCTAAGAGTAGAAAACTTGCTTCTTGCCCTAATGGTAGCCGAGCATTCTGGTCTCTTACCAAAGATATTGGCCACAACTTTTGCCCATCTCTGCTCCCACCTCTGTCCAAACCAGATGGCTCTGTTGTCACTTCAGCCAAGGATAAAGCTGACCTGCTAGCATCCAATTTTTCTTCCAACTCATGTATTAATGATCTTCGTAAAACATCTCCCACCATTCCCAACACGCTCCATTCAATGTCCCCTTTGGTCTTCCGTCAAAAGGATGTCAGAAGGATTTTGATGAATCTTGATGCTAAGAAAGCTCCAGGTCCTGATGGTATTTCTCCACTTGTTCTCAAATGCTCCTGAACTTACTCCTATTCTTTGCCGCCTTTTTTCACTTTCTTATTCCAAAGGTGTTTTTCCTTCTGCTTGGAAATTTGCTCATATCCAGCCAGTTCCTAAAAAACGGTGACAAATCCCTCCCATCCAATTATCGTCCCATTGCAATTACTTCTACTCTTTCTAAAGTAATGGAGAAATCAATTAACCGCCAAATCTTAAACTACCTAGAAACCTTCCGTCTGATCAACGATTGCCAGTATGGATTCCGTCAGTGTCGATCCACTGGTGATATTCTGGCTTATGTTACCCATTTATGGACTAATTCAATGGAAAGGTTCGGTGAAACACAAGTAGTTGCTCTTGCTTGACATCTCAAAGGCTTTCGATCGTGTTTGGCATAAAGGTCTTCCAAACAAGCTTCCATGGTTTGTCAACTGTTTTAAGTAATTGGTTATCCAGTTTTCTCTCTGATCGCTCACTGAGGGTGATGGTAGATGGCTCTCTGTCTTCTAACTTCTCCACTAATGCCGCTCCCCCAAGGTTCAGTACTTTCCCCCACTCTTTTCTTCTTGTATATTAATGACCTTCATCCATCGACTGGAAATCCTATCCATAGTTTTGCCGATGATAGCACATTGCATTTCACTTTCCATTTTGAGAAACCTTTTCCTGTTCAATCAGCTTCAACTTCTCGAAAATCTGCTACCAATTCCTTAAATGCCGATCTTCAGGTAATTCTCCAGTGGGACAAAGACAACTTAATTGATTTCAATCCTTCAAAAACTCAGTCTTGTCCTATATCTCACAAAAAAGATTCTTCTGCTCCTATGCTTATCTTTAGTGACACTCTGATTTCTAGGCAAAATGATATATCTCTTTTGGGGATTACCCTGACTTCTAATCTCTCTTGGCACAAGCACATTACAAATATTGCTTCCTCTGCATCTAAAAAACTTGGTTTTCACTTTCGCTCTCGGCGTTACTTCCAAACTCTCTCTCTTCCAAACAGCTGCTCACTCTGTATAAATCGCAAATCCGCCCTGCCATGGAATATTGTTCCCACATCTGGGGTGGTGCCCCCAAAACCTCTCTCAGGCTTCTTGATTCCATTCAGAAGAGGGCAGTTAGTTAATTAATGATTCATCTTTAACAAAGTCTCTCCATTTGCTGTCTCACAGACGTACTGTTTCTGCTGCATGCCTCTTCTACAGATACTTCCATGGGCACTGTTCTTCTGAATTGGCTTCTATAATTCCCGCTCTCTCTCTTTCAAAACAGTCCGAACATGTGCTGCCACCAGCATCCATTTACTGTCCAACTTCAAACTCACAGAACCAACTTTTCATCTTCCTCGTTTATTCATTCAACTGCCGTTTTCTGGAACAATCTTCCTTCATACGTATTTCCTGAAAATTACAGTCTACAGAAGTTCAAGTCCAATGTCAACAAATATCTTCTTTCATCTTCTCAACCTCCAACCCAAGCACGGTACTAAGTACTATAGGTTCTAATACCTCTTGTGTTTGGGGTTTACATAAAAAAAAAAAAAAAAAAAAAATTATCAATTACTCTGAGAGAGAGAGAGAGAGAGAGAGAAAACAAGAATCAGAGGTAGAAGAGAATTATCAAGAAAGAGAAGAATGATGATATCCAGCCCAGGACCCTGGGCAAGCCCATACTCACCAGATGTGAGCCGCTATTTTATAAATTCATATCAAAAAGCATAGCAGAGATCTTAGACAAACTATATATATGTGTGTGAAACATGAAATTAAACCAGTGGTAGTAAATTATGTAAATTATGTAGTAAATTATGCAGTATGTAAATTAAACCACTTAGTCCAGCAGACCCTTCGGAGGATATCTGCTACAATGTACTCTTTCTTCCTTCCTAAATATATGTGCAGAGTTATCTGAATAATTCTTATTATTTTCTTAGAATAATGCATGAAAAGACCTGACAGGACAGGTACCAGTGTTGTTTCTGTATTTATCTTGAGGGATCTTCCATATCAAGGCTTGTACTGGTTTATATGACAGATAAAATATATATGCAATATAAATAAAGGTCTTGACAATTAAATTACTGGGTTGAATTCATTGCAATCATGTCAGAGCATGTGGGACCATGACATAGTACACACACACCATGACAGCTGCCATAAGTGGATGCTTCCTGCTACAAGGCAAGGCCATTTGCATATTATAATTCACTTGCACGTAGAATTAGTGTTGTGTTGTTTCAGGTATTGTCATTCTGTTACATCAGTGGTTCCCAAACTACTGAGATTTACAGACCCTTTCAAAAATGGTGAACAGAAGAAGTTTTTATGGCTCCAACTAATAGCATTGGCACATAATGAAAGAAAGCAAGCTTATATAGCATCATCCAAAAAAAAAAAAAAAAAAAAAAAACCCTTCTCATTTCACCCATCCACTCACTCCAACTGTTTGTCTAGTTCTGCCTTGAATCTGTTTAAGTTATCAACTTCTACAATGACAAATGGAAGTTTGTTCCAGCAATCAACCACCCGCTGGCTAAAGGCAAACTTCCGCACATCTATCCTACAACTGTCTTTCCTCAATTTGAATTTATGACCTCTCAAGCGATTATTCTGAGCAAGAGCAAGAATCACATCAACATTCAGCATGTTCAAACCATTCAAGCCTTTATACATTTCAATCAGATCACTTCGCAGGTGCCTAGTCTCCAGACACTGTAATTTGCAAAACTTAATCCTTTGTTTCATTTACTAATCTTGTTGCCCTTCTCTCTACTTGTTCCGACAGCTCTAAATCCTTCTTAAAATGAGGCATCCAGACCTGTATACAGCACTCAAGGTGAGGCCTGACCATTGCCTTATACAAAGGAATAATCACCTCGTTATCCCTGCTAGAAAAATTCCTATATATCATTCACCAGACATCATGAGCTACTCTTGCAGACCGTCTGCAATGCTCAGAAAACTTCACATCTGCCTGCAAAATTACCCCCCGGTCCTTTTCACTCTCTACCACTGTCAGCGCAGTACCACACAGTTGATATGTTACTCTGAGGTTACTGCTTCCCATATGTAGTACTTTACATTTGTTAATGTTAAACTTCAGTTGCCACACCTCAGCCCATCTGCTCAACTTTTCTAGATTCTGTTGCAGCAGCGTATCGTCATTTGTGTCATTAACAACCCTGCAGACCTTTGTATCATCTGCAAACTTGGACATTAAGCCTGATATAACCATCATCAGTATCATTAATGAATACAGAAAACAACAATGGACCCAACACTGAACCCTGGGGACTCCACCACTAATATTAGTCCACGAAGAGCAGTGTCCATTGATTACCACTCTCTGTCTTCTTCCACTCAACTAACCCTTTATCCATACCAGCAACTTGCCTCCAATGCCAACACTGCTCCAATTTGTGCAGCAGTCTTCCATGGGCAACAGTATCAAAAGCCTTTCTAAGATTCAAATATATGATATCAAAATTATTCTTTGCATCCAGTTCCTTTGTGACTACATCACAGTATCCAATCAAATTGGTCAGGCAAGACTCAACCCCTTAACAAAACCATGCTCTGTCTGAGCTATAACTGAAGTCTTGTCTAGATGATCCTGCAGTGCTTCTTTAACCAGTGCCTCCATTAATTTTCCTGGAACAGAAGTTAAACTCACAGGTCTATAATTACTTGTGTCGGCCTTTGATCCTCCTTTGTGAATTGGGGTCACATTTGCACATCTCCAGTCTGTGGGTACCTCCCCTGAGTCCAAGGAAGCTCTCATAATTATGGCTAAGGGTTTGCTTACTTCCTTTGCTGCCTCCTTCAATATAACTGGATAGATCCCATCCACCCCAGATGCCTTTCTTGTGTTTATCTTCAACAATCCTCCACTTTACTCTCAATTATTACAAGATTATCTAGCTTAGCATTAGCATTAGCATTAGTAGAGGCATTTGATGCAAGAAAGCAAGCTTATGCAGCATCAGCCAAAAAAAAAAAAAAAAAAGTAACATAAATAAATAAAAATAACCACTTCCACTTCACCCCTCTGTTCGTTCGAAATACCTGTCCAGCTGAGCCTTAAACTTATTTAGGCTATCAACTTCCACGACAAGGGATGGAAGTCTGTTCCACCCACCAACCACCCGCTGGCTAAAGGCAAATTTCCGCACATCTATCCTACATCTGTCTTTCCTCAATTTGAATTTATGCCCCCTCAGGTGATTTTTCTGAGCTAGAGGAAGAATCCCATCAGCATTGAGCATGCTCAAACCATTCAAGGCTTTGTACACCTCTATCAGATCACCCCGCTGGTGCCTAGTTTCCAGACACTGTAATTTGCAAAACTTAAGCCTATCTTCGTAAGAGAACCCCTTTGTCCCATTCACCAATCTAGTTGCCCTTCTCTGTACTCTTTCCAGCAGCTCTACATCCTTCCTGAAATGAGGCCTCCAGGCCTGTATACAGTACTCTAGGTGTGGCCTGACCATTGCCTTATACAAGGGAATAATCACCTCCTTATCCCTGCTAGAAAAATTCCTATATATCATTGACAATACACCATGAGCTACTCTTGCAGCTCGTCTGCACTGCTCAGAGAACTTCATATCTGCCTGCACCACCACCCCCAGGTCCCTTTCATTCTCTACCACTATCAGTGTAGTACCACAGAGTTGATACGCTGCTCTGGGGTTGCTGTTTCCCATATGTAGTACTTTACATTTGTCAATGTTAAACTTCATTTGCCACCTCGAAGCCCATCTGCTCAACCTTTCCAAATCCTGTTGCAGCAGCATAGTGTCAGTAGTGTCCTTGACAACCCTGCCAACCTTCGTATCGTCTGCAAACTTGGACATTAAGCCTGATATACCATCATCAATATCATTTATAAATACAGAAAACAATAAAGGCCCCAATACTGAACCCTGAGGGACTCCATTAATAACATTAGTCCACGATGAGCAGTGTCCATTGATTACCACTCTCTGTCTTCTCCCCCTCAACCACCCCTTTATCCATAGCAGCAACTTGCCTCCAATGCCACACTGCTCCAATTTGTGCAGCAGTCTTCCATGTGCAACAGTATCAAAAGCCTTTCTAAGATCCAAGTATATAATATCGAAGTTATTCCCTGCATCCAGTTCTTTTGTGACTGCATCATAGTATCCAATCAAATTGGTCAGGCAAGACTTCCCCTTAACAAAACCATGCTGTGTCCTAGCTATAACTGAAGTCTTGTCTAGATGATCCTGCAGTGCTTCTTTTACCAGTGCCTCCATTAATTTTCCGGGAACAGAAGTTAAACTCACAGGTCTATAATTACTTGTGTCAGCCTTTGATCCCCCTTTGTGAATTGGGGTCACATTTGCACATCTCCAGTCAATGGGTACCTCCCCTGAGTCCAAGGAAGCTCTCATAATTATGGCTAAGGGTTTGCTTACCTCCTTTGCTGCCTCCTTTAATATAACTGGATAGATCCCATCCACCCCAGGTGCCTTTCTTGTGTTTATCTTCAACAATTTCTCCTCCACTTTGCTCTCAGTTATTACAAGATTCTCTAGCTTACTGCTAGAATTGAATACACCTCTGGCATTCCCCTCGCTGAATAACTCCTCATGTGTGAATGTCGATGCAAAATATTCATTTAGTTTGTTAGCTACCCGAGCAGGGTCATCAACAGTTGACCCATCGATCTCAAGTGGACCAATCTGATTCATCCCCTTCCTTCTAGAGTTTACATAAGTAAAGAACTCTTTGCTGTTTTTCTTCGCATCCCTTGCCAAGGATCTCTCGTAATCTGCCTTCGCCTGCCTAACCTCCTTTGTAACTTGGTTACAGATCAACTTGTATCTATCATAGGCGTCCGTGTCACGTGTTAATTTGTATGTATCCCATGCATTTTTCTTCTCTGCCATATGCCTCATTAGTTCATCTGACAACCATTTAGGCCTAAACCTTGAACAATATTTCTTAGTTGGTATGTAAAGCCTAGTAGCTTCCACGATAAGTTCTTTGAATGCTTCCCATTTTGAATTTGCTGTTGGCAATATCATCAGTTGATCCCACTGTATAGAATTTAAATACTGTCTCAGTCCATTGTAGTCGCCTTTACGAAAGCAATACCCCTTCCCTTTACCCCTAATGGTAGTTACCTCTTTGAGTAACTCCCACTTCAGCACACTGTGATCACTGCCACCAAGTGGTTCATTTATCTGCAGATTCTTAATGCATGAAGAATCACTACTGATAATCAAATCAAGAGTATTACTCCCTCTAGTTGCCTCCCGAACATGCTGATGTAGAAAACAATCATCCAATAAATCCACAAAAGCCTTGCTACTGTGTGAGTGACCAGCCCCCGAATTCCAGTCAATATCTGGGAAATTAAAATCCCCCATTATAAGACTCTCTGATTTACTGGCCCACTCTATTTCTCCGAACAGTTTCTTATTATACTCATCAGAGTCATTAGGCCTATAGCACACTCCTACTCTCAATTTTGATCTCCCAATGCCCATGTCACACCAAACTGACTCGACACTGCACTGTCCAGCGATGTCGATTGGCTTCACTTCCTTGGATTTTATGTGTTTTTTAACTAATAGCATAACCCCTCCTCCCTTCCTATCCTGTCTATCCTTTCTGTAGACATTGTACTCCCCAAATTCCAGTTCTGCATTTCTTATATCTGTGTGACACCACGTCTCTGAAATCCCCACAATATCTGCCTTTGATGTTTTGAGCAATACCTCAAATTCATCAAATTTATTTACTAAACTCCTAGCATTGGTGTACACACAAGTATACATGCACCTGTTCTTTTTCTTAGCTACCCTAACACAACCCATGTGTTTACTTGTACCCCAATGATTCCCAGCAGTCTCTGAAATATCCTGCATCTTATTTTCCAGGCTGCGGCTCATTCCAATAGAAGCAGTGCAAGAATCACTTTCACCTCTGCCAGTGGCTACTGTTAATCTATTAGTCCTTGTATCCCCCCAATCTAGCAGTTTTCCGACCCACCTAACATTGCCTCGATAGCATCAGCAAACATTCTTGCACCCTTTCTATTTAAGTGTATCCCATCCCTGTAGAAGCAGTCTCTCCTGTTAACAAGTACAGACCAGGCTGAAAAAAATTCTACCCCTTGAGCCCTGCACAATCTTTCCAGGGCCGAATTGATTGACAGGGCTCTCATCATATACTCCCTCCTATCGTGTCTGGGCAGAATTTACTGCCAGAGTTGAATACACCTCTGGCATTCCCCTCCCTGAATAACTCCTCATGTGTGAATGTCGATGCAAAATATTCATTTAGTTTGTTAGCTACCTGAGCAGGATCATCAACAGTTGAACCATCGATATCAAGTGGACCAATTTGATTCATCCCTTTCATTTTAGAGTTTACATAAGTAAAGAACTCTGCTGTTTTCCTTTGCATCCCTTGCCAAAGATTTCTAGTGATCTGCCTTTGCCTGCCTAACCTCCTTTGTAACTTGGTTACAGACTAGCTTTTATCTATCATAGGATTCTGTGTCACATGTTAATTTATATGTATCCCATGCATTTTTCTTCTCTGTCACATGTCTAATTAGTTCACTGACATCCATTTAGGCCTAAACCTTAAACAATATTTCTTAGTTTGCAAGTATGTAAAGCCTAGTAGCTTCCAAGATAAGTTCTTTGAATGCTTCCCATTTTGAATTTTCTGTTGGTCCCACTGTATAGAATTTAAATACTGTCTCAGACCATCGCAGTCGCCTTTACGAAAGCAATAACCCTTCCCTTTACCCCTGATGGTAGTTACCTCTTTGAGTAAATCCCACTTCAGCAAACTGTGATCACTGCCATCTAGTGGTTCCTTTATCTGCAGATTCTTAATGCATGAAGAATCACTACTGATAATCAAATCAAGAGTATTACTCCCTCTAGTTGCCTCCCGAACATGCTGATGTATAAAACAATCATCCAATAAATCCACAAAAGCCTTGCTATTGTGTGAGTGACCAATCCACAAATTCCAGTCAATATCTGGGAAATTAAAATCCCCCATTATAAGACTCTCTGATGTACTGGCCCACTCTATTTCCCTGTACAGTTTCTTATTATACTCATCAGAGTCAATAGGCCTGTAGCACACTCCTACTCTCAATGCTTATGTCACATCAAACTGACTCTACACTGCACTGTCCAGCGATGTCAACTGGCTTCACTTCCTTGGATTTTATGTGTTTCTTAACTAATAGCATAACCCCTCCTCCCTTCCTATCCTTTCTGTAGACGTTGTACTCACCAAATTCCATTTCTGCATTCCTTACATCTGTGTGACACCACGTCTCTGATATCCCAACAATATCCGCCTTTGATGCTTTGAGCAATACCTCAAATTCATCAAATTTATTTACCAAACTCCTAGCATTGGTGTACACGCAAGTATACATGCACTTGTTTCTATTCTTAGCTACCCTAACACAACCCGTGTGTTTACTTGTACTGCAATGACTCCCAGCAGTCTCTGAAATATCCTGCATCTTGTTTTTCAGGCTTCTGCTCATTCCAATAGAAGCAGTGCAAGAATCACTTTCACCTCTGCCAGTGGCTACTATTAATCTATTAGTCTTTGTATCCCCTCAAGCTAGCAGTTTTCCGACCCACCTAACGCTGCCTCGATAGCATCAGCAAATATTCTTGCACCCTTTCTATTTAAGTGTATCCCATCCCTGTAGAAGCAGTCTCTCCTGTTAACAAGTATAGTCCAGGCTGAAAAAAATTCTACCCCTTGAGCCTTGCACAATCTTTCCAGGGCCAAATTGATCAACAAGGTTCTCATCATATACTCCCTCCAGTCGTGTCTGGGCAGAATTGCAGACACTTTCAAATTCAACCCTAATTCATGGCTTTTTATCAACAGTGACCTGTACTTGTTAAGTAATTCCGCCGGTCTCCTACTCTTAATATCATTAGTGCCAACGTGTACAACTATATCACCTTTTGTGCCCTTAAAAGATGATATCCGCTCTACAACGTCATTAACCTTTGCCCCTGGCAGACATACCTTGGTCCTTTCCACCTATCCTTTTTACAAAGCATGTTCCCTGTTTCCCTGACAATAGAGTCACCAAGAACTACTAGTTCCTGTGGGACCAGCGCATTCTGCCTTGGGGGTTGCCACTGTGTTGCGTGATGAACAAGTGCAAGCTCTGGCGTTGATGTGGGCAGCTGAGAGCTTGATGGGCCCCTCAATTTAGTTCCTTCGAGGGCATCCACCCTGTCCTTCAAGCTCTCATATAGGCCCATAACAACACTGAGTTGTTGCCTGATTTTGTTACACTCCTTGCATTGCACGCACACAAAATTATTGGGGATTGCTGTTAGGAAATCGCTGGTTGGGGTTGAATGTTAGAGAGGTGTTAAAAGGCCTAATAGGTTGGGCAAAATTTTGATGTTATTAAATTTAGACATGAGGCTATACGCTAGATGAAAGATAATAGTGTTAGTTGTCCCCTATTGGTACCCACCGTTGCCCACACTTTGCCACAAGGAGGCAGGTCAGGCACCCAGTAGATAAAAAAAAATAGGGTGGAGAGTGTACACTAGAATTTAGCCAAAAGAGATTTACATGAAAGCAGTAGAATTTAGACGTTGATTAGAATTTGGCAGCATAATTGTTAAGGGATGTATTCGATCAGTTTAGTGGGGTGGGGGACAGAGTAGGCATCCCCAAAGAGGCAGTGGAGATGAGCCCCACAAGGCGAAGTGGGGGGGAGGCAGGAGACAGTTCTCTGTCTCCTCCCCTCCCCTCCCTCTCCTGGGGATGGGGTTTTAAAGGGAACCAGGTTAGAGTACCCACTTCAGATCACCCAATGGCTTGCTGACACGACGAAGAAATATTGCGCACGTCTTCGTCAAAGAATGCCTCGCTTAGCACGGTTTTCAATTAAGTTTAACTCAAAAACTTGTATGCCGAGAAAAAGAAGCATTTTTGTAGCATCAAAACCCATCTTGTAAAATTTGCCGCATCTTGATGCTACGTTCAACATTGTCTTGCAGGCCATGTCAACCCCCCCCCCCCCCCAAAAAAAAAAAACTTTCTCCAATTCTTCTGTTGAAAATTTTTTTGGTGCCACTTCAGTGTCATCCACTTCAGAATTGTTTTCCTCTTCTGCATATGCAGTTTGCTCGTCAATTTCAAGAAGAGTTGTATCATCTAAATCATTTGCATGTGAGTCAATGCAGTCACGTACATTGACAGTGTCAAAAAGTTTAAAATTCCAAGTCTCTTCCGATCTTCACAATGTCTTTGGCAATTGTCTGAATTTGTAATTCAAAACCAGAAATAATTTGCCAAATGGGCCAAAGCATGCTGTCAAACAGAATGCATGTTGTTTGGCAGCAGTTTCTAGCCAAGATACAAATATATTTTTGATTGTATTTAAAGGAGTAAAAAATAAATTGTGAAATGAAAATTATCATGTTGTCTTGTCAGGATGGAATTAAGAATACTGAACACTGTTGCACTTTGCTAGTGACTGCTTGAGGGAAGCTATTGGCACATGTGCATGTGAGACAATAGAGTTGGAACTGCAGCATATATGTAGAGTACACGTCTAGGCTATTGAATAAGTTTTAATATGTACAGTAAATTTTCGACTTAAACTTAATTGAAAACGTTGTTATAGTGAAACCCGTGCTGTTTGAAGCCATGCTAAGCAAGGTATTGCTGGATATATAAAGTAATGTAATTTATTCCCAATCGCAGCCAACCACATTTGCTCTTCCACTCATTCCCATTCACTCTCTCTTTCCCTCATGCTAGGTCACTCTTTCTTTCACCAAAACTGCCATTTATTCCCTTTTACCATAATTCCTAGTTCACCCAACCTTATTCATTCTGTCTTTCTTATTCATTCATTCTACATTGCACCCCCTTGCTACCATCTTAGTGATATTTTTCAGCTAATCTTCCCTGGCTGCCTGTACATTTCCCTCCCCTACATGGTTACTTATTTGGTGTGGGGCCGCAGGTTCTACCCTACACATGGCAGGGTAGTCCTAGGGAGTTTTGTCATGTCAGGTTTCTGTCAGGGTACAGAATATTGCTATCCTGACAGTTTTTAAGTCATTGTCTGGCCGTGGTGAGAAACTTGGACAATTTTAACTATTGATTAATTGCTGGAGAGCTGGATTGCCATTCTTTGGATTGTTCTGCGCATTTCAAATACTTTCTGTGTAAAAAATGTAAAGGCTTCTTCTATGATGAACAGATGTTCTTCTCCTCTAAGAAGGGGCCAATCTGTGCTATTAGCGCTGTTCTGGGGATGTCATATATTATACATTCATATAGAATGTGTGCCCAGTCTTCACTCTCGCAACAGGTGCAGTTTGGGTCATCAGTCAGCCCTAAGGAGGTTAGTTTAGCCTTTAGGGAGCCATGGCCTGTCAATATAAATGTTGTAAAAAGTCCAGGGGCATACCACTTAGGTGGCTTTGGGCTAACCATTGACACCCGTGGCAGAAACCGTTTGGTAACCAGACCTCTGGTTTCCTGCTCCCACTTTGTTTGCCATAGCTCATGGAGCTTTGTGGCTATTCTTTTTCTTTCAGCATTGAAGGTGTTGGTTGTATCAAGGACTATCCCCAGAAATTGTGTGGGTATGCCCTTTTTAAATCTATAATATAAGCCTCTTTTGGTTACTTCCAGGTAAAGTGGGAGAGCTCCGGCCAGCAACTGTAGCGCAGGTGTGCTTACTGTGCAACATGCTCTGGTAATACTGAGTAGTATTGTCCTTTGTATCGATTATAATTTATTCCTATTTCCTACTATGGCTGAGCGGGTGGTACTACTATTATTATTATTATTAATATCCATATGATGCAAGGAAGCCTGAGGCTTATGCTGCACCAGGGAAAAAAAAAAGTTCCCGAGTAACCCTGAGAGAGAGAGAGAGAGAGAGAAAGAGAGAGAGTCAAAAGTAGAAGGGAATCACCAAGAAAGAGAAGAATGATGATATCCAGCTCAGGACCCTGGGTGTGCCAAGCCCATACTCACCAGATGTGAGCCCCTACACTGACAGTGGTACAGAATGAAAAGGACCTGGGGGGTAATTGTACAGGCAAATATGAAGTTTTCTGAGCAGTGCAGACGGTCTGCAAGACTAGCTCATGGTGCCTTGTTAAAGATATTCAGGAATTTTTCTAGCAGAGATAAGGAGGTGATTATCCCCTTGTATAAGGCAATGTTCAGGCCACACCTTGAGTACTGTATACAGGTCTGGAGGCCTCATTTTAAGAAGTATGTAGAGCCGTTGGAACGAGTACAAAGAAGGGCAACTAGATTAGTGAATGGAACAAAGAGTTGCCCTTATGAAGAAAGGCTTAAGTTTTGCAAATTACAGTGCAAACCCTTAGTCACCTGCCTAAGGGTTTGCAGGTGACTAGACACCTGCGAGGTGATCTGATTGAGGTGTATAAAGCCTTGAATGGTTTGAGCATGCTCAGTGCTGATGGGATTCTTCCTCAGATTGCTCACCTGAGGGGACATAAATTCAAATTGAGGAAAGACAGTTGTAGAATAGATGTGGAGAAGTTTGCCTTTAGCCAGTTGTTGATTGCTGGAACAAACTTCCATCTGTCGTAGAAGTTGATAGCTTAAACAGATTCAAGGCAGAACTAGACAAACATTTGGAGCAAGTGGATGGGTGAAACGAGAAGGGTGTTTTTTTGGCTGATGCTATATAAGCTTGCTTTCTTGCATCATGTGCCCTTGCTAATGCTAAAATCTATATAGGCATATGTTTCTCTGTGTGTATATATGTATGAACACTGGATTTTCTGAAATTCAAAGTTTTATGTTTAAAACAACTTGACTTTATTCTTATTTTTACATAAATATATAATAATAACTTTATTTATCATCAATTTCTATACATAGAATGAATAATTCAACTAGTTCCAGTTTGGGAAATGCTGTGTTAAGTGGCAGAACAAAGAACAAACATTAAATTTTGTTTTGAGTTAAGGCAAAAGTGTGATTGAAACCTACAGATTCAGAAAACAAATGTATGGTAACAATGCTTAAGTTTTTTTTTTTACTGCTTTTCACAATTTCAGAATGGCCATGAGGATCTAAAATAATCAACTTTGTGAATATCCAACAACACTTCAACTTGCAGAAATAGTCAAAAAGATTTTCACACCGATTTTTATCAATGAATAACTGTTTGCATGATGGAATTTACATTAACAGAGAAACAATTATTGTAGTTCTATTTGGAAAAATTTGGGAAAACAAATGATTTGTGCTGGGTTCATTTAACAGTCTGACTGATAAACAGGTGACAAGTCAAGGTATTTTGAACATGATCCCAAAGAGACAGAACAATGAATATGTACCCCAAGACACAAAACATTTCTGTTTCATAAATCAGTGATGTTCACTTTCTTCAATAGCAAGGGAATCATGCACAAGGAATTTGTTTCCCCGGATAAGACTATAAATAAGAAATACTGGGTTGCACAAGGGCTCTAGTTTTGGATTGTTTTGTTAAAAGTATTCACCAAATAAGGCCTCAGTTTCAAGGAAAAGGTAGTGGTTCTTCCTGAATAACAGTAGGCAACATTGTGCAATAGAGATATTTGATATTGTCTAGAAATCTGAGTGTCATTGAAGATAAGCATAGGAGCAGAATAATCTTTTTTCGAGATATAAGACAGGAATGAGTTTCTGAAATATTGAAATTAACCAAGTTATCTTGCCCCACTGGAGATCAGCATTTAAGGAATTGATAGCGGATATTCAGGAAGCATAAATATTGTACAGCTCACAAGCTTTACAGATACATACAAACAACAAAGCCGGGTGGGTAAAGTGCCTGCCTGGCAACCCAAAGGTCGGGGGTTCGAATCCTGCCTCGGGCTTGGATCAAAGTACTGCAAAAACCTTGGGAGGTGCATTATGGCCACAGAATCCAATGTACCAAAAAAAAAAAACAAATGGCACTTACAAAGAAATTAAAACAAAATTAAGGTTAACCAGATTTTGCAATTCACTACTGTCCAATAACTAAAATACACCCTATGTAGCATAAGAAATTGAGTTGATTTGTATATCCTCAAGACCATATAGTTGAAAAACAGTGTACTATAAAAAAAAATAAATAAATAACAAAAATATTCAATATTATTTTTCTGCTATCGCTCCTTTTTTTTCTACAACAAAGTTGTCTTTTCAATGTTACTTTGTTAGTAATTGATTTCTCCCATTTGCCTCATTTGTTTAATTGCTGACTTCCTATCACATGAGTAATGTTTACTTTGACCTATTTACACCTTCTTCCCTCTTAATTTTTATATATTTGTTATTATTTATCTGGACATGGTGACCTAACTAATTAGGTCACCGAGAGGTTAAATTTTTAAATATCGTCTTGGCGCATTATAGCCTTAGTTGCTAATGCGCCAAAAAAAATCCAAACAAACAAACAAACAAACCTTCTTCCCTCCCCCCATACACGGGATTACTTTTACAGTTATAAATTTGCTGGGAACTACCAGCTAATTTCTTTGGTCTCCAATACAGCCTTGATGTGTTTGCTTCCATCAGCCCATTTCACAGTCTCTATCCTTTCGTCTTTATATTACACTTTTATTCTTAAAATTCAAGTAGGGCTGTTTGCTATTCATTCAATTTTTTCTTTAATTGGAATTGGTATTAATTTTAGCTTAATTTTGCATTTTACTTTTATTTATTTTAGAATTATATTTGTTTTGTTTTTTATTTCTTTTCTTTTTGATCTCTGTTGGGTCAACTATGATAATCTGCTTGCTTATATATCATAACTTACGTATATATCATAACAGAAACAGAGGCCTTGCTTTTTGCTATATTTCCTTTGGTTTTGGCTGCCAGCCCTTGATGACGTAGTTAAAATCTTAGTCTATAGCATTAAGTACTATTTGTATATTTTCATTTATTTATATTTAATTTTATGTAATCTGCTTTTATTTTTCAGGCGCTTTTTAATAATTTTTTCCATTGTAACTACACCTGACAGGTCAGCACCCCCACTCATACACTTATCTAATATATTTGTCTATATTTCATTATGGTTGCTGGGTGTTTCTGCTGTTAAGCAGAAGCACCCAGCAACCATAATGAAATATAGCTGGGTGCTTCTGCTGTTAAGCAGAAGCACCCAGCGACCTAGACAAGCACAATTTATTAATCTTTTTGTTCTTTATTAGACGTTCCCGATTTTTCACTACAACTTATCATTATTGTTAATTATATAATATATATATATATATACACACACAGTTAGATAGATATTTAGCAGAATTAAAAGTTCGTTTCATTGAAAAAAGTAGGATTTTAAAAAAAATTAATTTAAATTTTCCATTAAAAAAAAAAAACAAACACAATACAATAATTGATGCAGTCCTTTAATAAAGAAATCAAGCAGTAGTGTACTCCATGCAAGGAAAACAAATTTTTACAGAAGGGAAAAATAATGCCAGGCGCTGTATCAAGGGTGTTTTTGTTATGTCTAGGGGGTGGAGCACTGCCAGTTAAATGATATACATTTCCTATATTACTTTGATATTTATAATAGAGGCATAGGGGAATCTTCTGTGTAACTGATTTGTTACACAGAAAATACAGTGTTGATTTAAGGCTGGTAATCAAAATTCCCATTCTATAGGATGATGGAACTTTATTATACTAGTTATACTTGGCATGAAATGAAAGTCTTATGCTTTGATCCCTATTATCATAATAATAAGAAATGTATGCAGAACCTCAAGAATAGTTCAGAATCAAGCTATAAAGTGTTTAAGGGCAAAGGCCTCATGCTACGAGGTAGAATGACTATCATGTAGGTTAGTGCAAATGCATCATTTTAACATAGCTATCTACCAAAGTAGTTGAATTAATTAATTTAATTAATTAATTACATTGGCATCGTTTTGGTTATATCTCATATTGTGAATGCCTTCACAACGAGCTGCCATGGTATTGTACTACCTCGAATAAATAATACTTCACCAGTGGAGAAGACTATTGTTATTTATTCTCGGTGGATACCACCACTCCACCAAGAATAAATAACAATAGTCTTCTCCACTGGTGAAGTGTTATTTATTCGAGGTAGTACAATACCATGGCAACTCATTGTGAAGGCATTCACAATATGAAATATAACCAATATGATGCCAATGTAATTAATTAATTAAATTAATTAATTCAACTACTTTGGTAGATAGCTATGTTAAAATGATGCATTTGCACTAACATACATGATAGCTATAAAGGTAGTTAATAATAAATATCTCTGTTTATCAGCTGTAATTGTTATATATACACTTGAATAATTCCAGACAGTTCAGACAGTTGTCCTGTATGGTATGGAGATGGTGGAGGTCAAATGGAGCTCACATTAGAAGCAGATAAACAGATTGCAATACAGCAGGGGGGTTCTCAAACATCACAATATTGGTACCCCCTAAAATTATAAATGAATTTGTGCACTCCTCCCATGAATAAAAATAATGAGATCTTAGAGCTGGTCAAGAAATAAACCACTTGGTTTTTGATTACAATGATTATACTTTAATCAAGGCAAAGTATAAAATTTTATCAACATTTTTGCAATGATAGATTTTAAGGAATAAATTACATTTTGTAAAATAAATAAATATGCAAATATGTAAGGTTCATTTCAAAATAATGTATAAAAAATTTAAAGTATACAATATTGTTGACAGTTTTACCTCTGTAACTTTCTGCCAAGAAAAATAAGTAGGTGAAAAATCAATTCATAAGCTTAGGAATATTCAAACATCTCAGCTCATAAAATTTTGCAATTTTTGTGATATATATATATATATATATATATATATATATATATATATATATGTGTGTGTGTGTGTGTGTGTATTTAATAAGGTTAGGAAGCAATGGAAAATTAAATACAAAACATCCCATTCGAAAAATAACTTTCAGTCAAAATAAAATGACACCCAACGTATATAGACACTTGGGAGTACAATACCTTAAAAACAATGCTTCAAAATGGTTGTAGTATTAAATATAAGTTAGGAACAAAAGAAATCACTCTTCTCTTGAACACACTCAATATTCTTTGCATTGGAAAACATAACTAATCAAAATGAACAAGTAATTATGATTGCTATAACTGCTGGGTCCGGTATATTAGTCACCTCAAGAGAACAGAGTTGTTGTTTTTTTATTAATGCTCTCCAGTAAAGCATTAAATAAAAAAGCAGAGCATAGAAGATGGGCCAGAAAACTGGATCTGAAATCAAGTGCATGCATCCTCAACAATAATATTTGGAACTTGAACCTTACCCCACAACTGAGACATCTGGAAAATGCACTCCAAGCTAATCTCTTGGTTATTGGACTTGCAATCATTTCAAGTCCCACTCAGAGTTGACACAGGCTTCACATGAGTTTCTCCACAGAAGACCCACCCGAACCAGATATGAATCAAATCACAAACGATTTTTTTATGAAAACCTCAAACACAAAAGGTGATAGAACCTATAATACTTAGTACTGTGTGTAGAGGTTGAACAGACAGAAGAATATACTTGTTGATATTAAACTAGAATTTCTGTAGGTTGTCATTTTCAGAAAATACGTGCAAAAGTTGTTCCAGAAAGATGACATTGAAGGGGGTAAATAAGGAAAAAGAAAAGTTGGTTCTGTGAGTTTAAAGTTGGTAGAAAATGGATGTTGACTGGTTGCAGCAGCCATTCTAACTGGTTTGGAAGAAAGAGAGAATTACAGAAGCGAATCCAGAAGAACAGTGCCCATGGAGATATCTATAGAAAAGTCATGTAGCAGAAACAGAAGTTAAGGAGACAGTGCAGAGACTTTGTAAGAGATGGGTTATTAATTTAGCTGACTGTCCCCTTTGATTAGAGTCCAGAAGTCTGATATTGGTTATGGAGCCACCACCCCAGATGTGTGAACAATATTCCATGGTAGGGCAGATTTGAGATTTGTACAGAGTGAGTAGCTGTTTATAAGAAAAGTAATGCCAAGGGCAAAAGAGAAAACCCAGTTTTTTAAATGCAGAAAAAGCAATATTTGTGATATGCTTATGCCAAGAGAGATTAGAAATCAGGGTAATCCCTAATAGAGATATTTGATCATCTAGAAATCTGAGTGTCATCAAAAATAAGCATAGGAGCAGAATAATCCTTTTTGTGAGATATAAGGCAGGAGTGAAATTAACCAAGTTATCTTTTTCTCATTGGAGAATTACCTGGACATCAGCATTTAATGAATTGGTGGTGGATATTTGAAAAGTTGCTGTTTGTGCAAGGCAAGGTTTCTCAATCTGAGAGGTAGAATGTAATATACTATCATCAGCAAAACAGTGGACAGAATTGATAGTCAATTTTAAGGTCATTAATATACAAGAAGAAAAGAGGGAGAAAGAACTGAACCTCAGAGAACACCAGCATTAGTGAAGAAGACAGAAGACGAGCCATCCACATCACTCGCCACAGAGAGTGGCCAGAGAGAAAACTGGATACCCAATTCCAAAATGTTAGCAATCTATAAGAGGGAAATTCTTAAGAAGACCTTTATGCCAAATATGATTAAAAGCATTAGAGGTGTCAGGAGCAACTGCTTGAATTTCATCAAACCTTTTAATTGAATTTGTCCACAGATGGGTATTATAAACCATAATACCACCAGTGGCTTGACACTGATGAAATCAATATTTTTGATCGTCAATCAAATCGAAGATTGAAACAATTTAAGAATTGGCAGTTAATGGATTTCTCCATTACTTACGAAAGAGTACAGGTAAGTGCAATGGGACGATAATTCAAGAGGAAATATTTTTCACCCTTTTCAGGAATTCACTGGATACAAGCAAATTTCTGAGCAGAAATAAAAACACCAATGGAATAAGAAAGTGTAAAAACTTTATTGGGGTCAAGACTTTCAAAATTCTTATTACATCCTTTTGATAGGAGACATTGACTGGAATGTACCGGGAATGGTAGGAGGTGGTTTTCCAAGATTGCCTATACAAGAGTTAGAATAAAAGTAGGATGCCAGTAAGTCAGCTTTCGTTCAGGTGGCAATAGAACCATCAGGTTTTAACAGAGGTGGAAGTAGAGATGAAAAAAAGTTGATCGTTTTCTCATGAACAACTATTTCAAGTATTTCGTGGTCCTCATCACTCACCAGTTTTTAGGTTTTTAAGGTGAGTAGTCCTCTAGACACCTCAGATCACAACTTCGTGATGGTCTGTTTCCATTGGAGCCTTTCTTTTGTGGCCATTCTCAACCTAGTGTTGTTTGGCATTACAAGAATGCAAAAATGGGATGATCTGCAAGATTTGTATTCTTATTTTCCTTGGTTGGATTACTATTTTAAATCTTGTGATGTCAATATTTGCTTAGATCGTGCGAGTGAAATTATTCTTGTAGGGATGAAATCCTTTATTCCACACCCCACCTTAACTTCATCCTTTATCTGAAACTTTGCTTACCAATAAGAATGCTGCATATCACAATTGGCTTGTATCGTAATCTCCAGCTTCATTTTCTGCCTACATCAAAGCTTGCAATTGTAAAGATTGAACTGATTATTAATCAGTTCAAACTAGATTTTAAACAGGCCAAGAGTAGAAAATTTGCTTCTTGTCCAAATGGTAGTCAAGCATTCTTGTCTTTTGCCACAACTTTTCCCCACCTCTATTAAAACTCGATGGTTCTATTGCCACCTCAGCTAAAGATAAAGCCGACCTGCTAGCATCCTACTTTTCTTCTAATCCTTGTATTGATGATCTTGGTAAACCACCTCCTACCATTCCTGGTACACTCTATCCTGTGGTCTTCTGTCAAATGGACGTCAGAAGAAATTTATCAGTCTTGATGCCAAGAAAGCACAATGAATGGTACTAATGATATTAAGAGTGGGAGATCTGAGGGATTTACTACAGGGCAACAGTGGGAAAAATTTGCAAGTTAGGATTGAATTTGAAAGTGTCTGCAATTCTGCCCAGATACGATAGGAGGGAGTACATGTTGAGAGCCCTATCAATAAATTTGGCCCTGGGGAGAAAGTGCAAGACTCGTAGAGTAAAATTTTTCTAAGTGTTGTCTGGACTTATTAATAGGAGAGAGTTTTTAAGGAGATAGGTGCAAGGATTGTTGATGCTATCGAGGCAGTGATAGGTAGGTCGAAAAACTGTTAGCTTGGGGGGATACATGCACACTAATAGATTAACTAGATCCACAGGCAGAAGTGAAAATTATTTTTGCACTCCTTCACTGGAACATGCAGCAGCCTGGAAAGCAAGGTGTCGAGAATTTCAAGCCCTGCTCTGGATCATCAGGGAATAGTGTAGCCCATACCACCACAGACAAAGTGATGGTATGGGCTACGTTAGGGTAACTAATGGTAAGAACATGTATACTTGCTTGTGCACTAATGCTAGCAGCATTGTAAATAAATTTGATGAATTTGAAATCTCTGCTATCCCTATAACATTGTAGGGATAGTGGAAAGCTACATGGGTAGCCATAGTGCAGCATTGATTCAGTGTGGTAGGACATAATGGGCTTGGTACACCCAGGGTTCTGAGCTGGATATCATCATTCTTCTCTTTCTTGGTGATTCCCTTCTACTTTTTACTCTCGCTTTCTCAGGGTAACTCGGGGATTTTTTTTTTTTTTTTTTTTTGGTTGGTGCAGCATAAGCCTCAGACTTCCTTGCATTGTTTAGCTAATAATAATAATAATCACTGGGAAAACAAAAATAAGAGTGTGCTATAGGCCTAATGACTGTCATGCATACACCAAACAACCATACAGAGATATAGAGCAGGCCAGTAAATCAGAATGGCTTATAATGGGGGATTTTAACTTTCTAGATGTTGACTGCAATTTGTGGGTTGATCACTTTCACATGCAAGACTTGTGGATTTATTGGATGACTGTTTTTTTACAGCAGCATGTTAGAAAAGCATTCATGCATCAGACCCACCAGGTGGCACTGATCACAGTGTACTAATGTGGAATTTAATTAAAAACAAATACTCTCAAGGGAAAGATTTTTGCTTTTGTACGGGTGACTACAGTGGTCTCAGACAGTTTTAAATTCTATGCAGTGGTACCAACTGATGATGTTATCAACAGCAAATTCTAAATGGAAAGCATTCAGGGAAATAATCATAAGAAGTTACTAGGCTTTTCATACCAACTAAGAAATACTGTTAAAGGCTTAGACCTAAATGGATGCCAGGACAAGTATTGAGACATGTGGTAGAGAAGAAAATTGCATGCAATGCATATAAATTATCAGGTGATACAGAAGCTTATATGTGAGATATAAATTAGTCTAATGAAGTCACTAAGGAAGTTACGCAAGATAAGGCAGATAATGAGAAGTCTCTGGCAAAGAATAATAGCAAAAACATCTATGCTTATATTAACAGTAGAAGGAAGAGGTTGAATCACATTGGTTCACTTAATATTACTGGATTAACTGTTGATGATCCTGCTCGGGTTTCTGACAAACTGAATAGGTATTTTGCATCCACATTCACACATGAAGAATACTTTAGAGAAGGGGTTGCCAGAAGTTTACCAAATGCTAATAGGAAGCTAAATGGTTTTGTTGATAAAGAAGGTACCTTTTTTTTTTTTTTTTTTGGTAGTTGTTGGTGCATTGACTTCTGTGCCATAATGCACCTCCCAAGGTTTTTGCAGTACTTTGATCCAAACCCGAGGCGAGATTCGAACCCGCAACCTTTGGGTTGACAGACAGGCACTTTACCCACCTGGCTAGCCCGGTCGGCGGTACCTTTTGTGTATGAAGTCTATCCAAGCATATTAAGGAAGTAAGCAAACCCTTAGCCATAATTATGAGAATATCCTTGGACTCGGGAAGTTCCCTATGGATTGGCGATGTGCAAATGTATCCTCAATTCATAAAGGATACAAAGGTGGCATGAGTAATTACAGACCTGTGAGATTACATCTGTTGCTGTGAAAATAATGGAGTCAGTGGTTTAAAGAAGTAATGCATGGTCATCTAGAGAGGAATGTAGAAGAAGAACTCTTTATTGAATACAAAAGGCACACACCGTACACAATACCCTTCACAGCTACAAAGAATGATAGAAACAGACATAAAACAAGAATAATAAACCTACAGAGAGGGAGAGAGAGAGCGAGAAAAATGATAGAATAAAAAAAAGAGCGGACAGCCAAATGGAAGTGAAAGAGAAGTAAAGAGCAAGAGAGGTGGAGAAAGAGAGATAAAAGAGACAGGAAAACTATAGAGCAGTAACAGCATGGATTTATGGGGCAGTTTTGTCTGATCAATCTGGTTGGATGTTATGATGCAGGGATCAAGGAACTGGATACAAAAAATAATTTTGATATCATATACTTGGATATAAAAATTACTCACGAAGGCTTTTGATACTGCACATAAAACACTGCTTTACAAACTGGAGTAGTACTGCAGTTTGTACAGCAGTCCAGTACTCCAGATCTTGAGCAGTGGGCACTGCTTTTCATGGACTAATGTTATTAGTGGGGTTCCTAGGGTTTAGTGCTGAACCCATTTTGTTTTCAATATTTATTAATGATATTAATGAAGGAATATTAGGTTTAATGTCTAAGTTTTCAGATGATACAAAGGATGGCACAGTGGTTAATGACAGTAATCAGGTTGAGCTACAACAACAAGATTTAGGAAAATTACGACAATAGGCTAAGAAATGGCAGTTGAAGATTAACATTGACAAATGCAAGGTACTGCATATGGTTTAGTAGTAATCCCAGATTAACTTACCAACTGTGTGGTACTACACTCAGGTTACTGGAAAATGAAAAAGACCTGGGGGTAATTGTGCAGTCAGATATGAAATTCTCTGAGTAGTGCAGATAGGCTGCTAGGACAGCTCATGTACATACAGAAACTTTACTAGCAGGTATAAGGAGATGATTATCCCTCTGTACAAAGACATGGTTAGGCAGCATTTGAGTACTGTATACAGTCTGTAGCATACAGTCTGTTAGGAAGGATGTAGATCCGTTTGAACAGGTGCAAAAAAGGGCAATTAAGATTGGTGAAGGGAAGAAAAGTGCATTCTTACCAAGAAAGGCTTCAGTTCTGAAAATTGTAGCATCTTGAGACTATGCACCTGCAGGGAGATCTAACTGAGGTGTTTAAGACCTTAAATAGATTGAGTAAGCTAACTGTTAATGGCATTCTTTTCCTTGCTGAAACTACACACATGACGAGGTATAAATTCAAGTTGAGGAAGGATGGTTGCAGGATAGATGTGCTGAATTTGTCTTTAGTCAGAAGGTTGTTGATTGTTGCAACAAACTTCCATCTGTTGTTATTGTGGAAGGAGATGGTGAATAAATTCAAGTAGGCTTCCATCTTATGGACTGCTAACAGTTTTTTTGTAATTGGATATTCAGTTTTCTCTCTGATCACTTAGTGTGGGTGATGGTAGATGGCTCTCTGTCTTCAACTTCTTAACTAATGCTGGTGATCCCCAAGGTGCAATTCTTTTTCCCATTATTTTCCTCTTCTATATTAATGACCTTCCACTGACTTAAATCCTATCCATAGGTCTGCTTGATAATAGCACATTGCATTCCACCTTCCAGTTTGAGAAGCCTTGCTGAGTACAAATAGCTTTAACTTCTCAATTCCTTAAATGCTGATCTGCAGGTAATTCTCCAGTGGGTAAAAGATAACTTAATTATTTCTTCTGCTTCTATGTTGATCTTCAACAATAGTCAGATTTCTAGACAAGATCACATATCTCTATTAACGATTACTCTGACTTCTAATCTCTCTCTCTCTCTTGGCATAAGCACATCCCAAATATTGCTTCCTCTGCATCCAAAAAACTGAATTTTCTTTTACTCTCAACATTACTTTTCATTTACCAATCTACTCACTCTCCAGAAATATCAAATCCATGCTACCATAGAATATTGCTCCCACATCTGGGCCAGTGCCTTCATAACCTCTCTCTCAGGCTTCTACACTACATTCAAAAGAGGGCAGTTAGGTTAATTAATGACCCATCTCTTACAAGGTCTCTCCACTCTCTGTTTAATAGATGAGTTCTGTTTCTGCTGCATGCCTTTTCTATAGATACCTCCACAGGCACTGTTCTTCTAAATTTGCTTCTATAATTCCTCCTCTCTTTTCCAAACCAGTCTAACACATGCCACAACCACTCAGCATCCTTTTACTGTCCCATTTCAAACTCACAGAACCAACTTTTCTTCTTTCTCATTCTTCAACTTCCATTTTCTGGAACAGCCTCCATTCACACATATTTCCTGAAAATTACAATCCACAGAAATTTAAGTTTAATATCAATAAGTATCTTCTTTCACCTTCACAATCTTCAACCAGGGCCGGCTTCAGGAGTGACTGAGCAGTGAAGCTGCACAGGGTGCCAAAATTCCCCGCAAATTCAATGATTTGCTGTAAATCTCAAGTCGCAATCTTCCAAAATTCGCGATATGAAGTCAGTCTTACATTCCAATTCAAGCAATTCAGAAGAGTTCAGATTTCAGTTATTGTACATTCAAATTAATAAATAATATATTTGATTCTATCCTTCAGGGACTCTCATAGATTGTTTCTTTTTTAAAATAAAAAAGTAAGCATTTTTCAGTTGATAGTAAAAGTATAATGCATAAACTAATATGAAGTTGGAGAGGGCACACCAAAAATCTCACACAGGGCACTGATAAACCTGGGGCCGGTTCTGCCTTCAACCTATGCACTAAGTACTGTAGTTTGTAATACCTTTCATGTTTGGGATTTTCGTTAAAAAAAAAAAAAAAAAAAATATATATATATTTCTGAAATGAACAAGAAGTTTTTGGGAGGTTTAAATCTTTTTGCACGTAAATTTGTTTTAACTATTCATGATTTACTCAGCAGTAAAGAAAAGTAAAGGGGGGAGATATTTGAAGTAACAAAATTTTTGGATACGCATACACACAGCAAGAATATTCTAAGTTTCATGGCAAAACATCACCTCGACAATGCCTCTGCATACACACTACTCAGACTCTCCAGTCACCATCTGGCAGAGTAAAAGCAGTAATGCCTCCTAGACCAACAGGTATTTTACTAACAGGTTCAGTTCAGTGGACAATCTATCAGCCAGCCTGTGAACACTGTCTTTAAAGCTGTACCCTCAAAGTGTAAAGAAGATTGGATCTTGCCATGATGTCCACCATAACCTCAAAAGTCATCAATCATACTGCATGATGAAAGAGATGAGGGTTGACAGAGCTTTGCTCTGGAGACTAAACACGGATTTCATCACTTTCAACCTCCAATAAGCAAAGTGGTGGTATTTCACCAGTTGACGAGAGTCATCTACCACCTAGTAATGCCTAGTAACAGGGGTGGACACCTCCAGTATACTATGTGCACCATTTCAGGATTTGCCCACTGGGAGCAAATATTATAGGGGTTATACTGTTGCCACCGGAATAATAATGCCTTATCACTACGTCATCAGTGGGCTAATCCGTTGTTCTAAGTGGGCCGAGGGGTAAAGGTCAAGAACTACAGTAATTCTAGTAGATATAGCTTAAGCCCGTTGTTGCTTTTGTTCATTTCTGTTTCAGTGCAGCTGTGTCTTGTGTTATTTCATCTCATAAAAGTGCTTTGAAGTTTTTAATAATGCCTGGAAAATGTTGTGTTCCTGGATGCCATGGAAATTATAAAGGTGGTCCGAAAGTATACGTCTTTGGATTTCTTTTGAAGGATACTGTTTTAACTAATAAATGGTTGAAAGCTATACCAAGGAAAAAACTTTGTGCCATCTGAACATTCAAAGGTAAGTTTGTGGTACATTAATAGCAGTTATCTTAACTTTTAAATAGGAGTATTTTAACAATATTAGAATGATAATATATAAGAATATGAAACAGATATATTCTTCTCAGAATACAGAAGTAAATTTCGTCAGAATTTCAGCTTTTGTGGTTTCATTTATATATAAAATATTACTTTCATATATTGGATATGCTGAAGAAAAGTGTGTGCATGCTTGTTTAAGAAATCAAAAATCTCAATATTTGTGTGATACGTAATATTAATTTTATTTATTGAAGCTTTTAGTGTAGATAAATACATGAAATGTAATTATATGCAACCTTTGATAACCTATAGGCCTGTGTACACTGGCTGAGTTATCCTTAGTTGTAAAAGCTAATAACAATCATCTATGAGATGCTAAAGTGAAATTCAGAAGAGAGCATAACATTTTATCTATATATTTCATATTGTTACAGGTATGTCAGATTCATTTCGAGCCATCCCAGATAGTAAAGAAAGTCTTCTCTTTTTTTCATCAAATTTAGATGAAAAAAAAAGAGAGAGAGAGAGAGAGAGAGAGAGAGAGAGAGAGAATTGCTGTAGATTTCAAGCATCTAAAATTAATTCATGGAGCTGTTCCATCGCATTTTCCGAACTGTCCAAGCTATTTGTCATCACAGGCATTTACAAGAGACAGTCCCAAAAAGAAGAAGTGAAGATTAGAAGTAAAAAAACTTTGTGAAGGCCCTGGAAGATAGTATTAAGAGTAAACATGATTATGAAAAAGCTCGAGAATTTCCTACGGTCCCACAACTAGCAGAGTGCCTGAATAAGACATACAGCACCTGAATGCTGGCAAGTTATTTCAAAAAATAACTGTATTGTGTTTTTATATTTAATATTTTAGCCAGCACCTTTCATTGCCTATTCAGTCGTGATTAGTGAAGATTTGATGTTGTCAGTATTTGTACAGAGCACTGAAATTCATAATTTAGGAAAGTCAGAGTCAATGGAACTTCCTATGAAAGTGAACAGTTTCAATCAGATTACTGACATCTTAGAACAGATAGCAGTAATTGCTAACAGCAGTGATGTTAATAATATTTCTTTTGTTTTAAATGCTGCTTGCAGTTTACTGAATTCAATTGCGGGAGTCATTAATAGTGAGAGAGCAATAGTGTTTGAATTCATATGCAAAAATTATTTTTTTTGTTAGCATGTGAAGACTGCATACAGATATTCCACTGAAGTGGAAATATTTTTGTCTTTGGTGTTTTCAATATCTCCACATGCCTACAAATTTCTACAGCATTCTGCATTCCTACTTCTTCCTCATCCAAGTATGTTCATAGGCTCTGCTCTTCTCTAAACCCAAAAATTCCAGATGACCACCAAGAGAATCATTTTCTGATGTATGCTAAACAGAAATTGGTTTTTTAAAATTCTTCAGAACACAAAATTTAATGATCAATGAAATTCATCTGAAACCTTATACTTGATTACAAAGGTGGAAACTTACTGCGAAATTCTTCTGATAGTGCTGACGCAGCTACAAGTACATGTATTTATGATTCAAAGCTTATTGTTAAATTACAAAGATGTCAGTTATGTTTTGTCCGTGAAAAAAATTACTGCAGAAAAATTACATTGTTTTGAAAACATTATTGTGGGCTTTAAAAAAATTGGTTATAATGTTGTAGCTATTGTAGTGATAATATTTCAATTAACGGAAAAAAGTATTTCAGAAAAAATAATTTAAAAATTTCTAATTAATACTATTAATATTTTGCTCAACAATTATTGAAAAAAGAAAAATGATATATTAAAAGCAACACATAAACGTAAACTTCAAACATTGAAAATGAGCTAAATTTAAAAGTAAAATAATTTCTGTTCAATTATAGTAACCAAATTATTAGATTTAAAGAATAAATGTATATATTAGTTGGATTATAAATTACATGTAAAACAAAATGTAATAAAATAGTTAATTCTAAATGTGTTGTCTTCATTTTTTCAGAATGTTATGATTAACAAAAATGATCACACTTAAGTATCAAAACTGATATTTTTTTATTTATTCATCTCATTTATTCATTTATTTTTTCATATTGTCCCTTGCAACATATTATCTTTCCATTATGCACAGAAAATAGATTTACATTCAACTCTTGCTTTCGCTTTACTCAATTTTATGTACTTCTTGTGGCCCACTTATGATGACGTCAAAAACACAGTGATCAGGCATTATTATTACGGTAGTGATGGTTATACCCAGGGTTACTAGTAGTCCCACCATCACATGAAGGTGCAAACACTGTTCAGTTGTCAGAGTTTGGTGAAGTCCAGTTGTCTAGCAACTGGACTTCACCAAAATGATAGTGGAACTGAATATCAGTTCCACTATCATTTTTGACTCCCAAGCAGCAAACCCTAGCTTGTCATACCTGAGAGAACATCTGTAACAAACCTCAAGAATCAAACATTCTCAACCCACCTCCCACCATACATAACCAATCTCCCCTGGAATGTCAAAATAATCTGGATCATGGCACTGAAATATTTCAGCAATGATCTGCTCCTGTTTACTGGCACTGCCATATCACACTACTAAACTAGTCACTGCACTCATCACTTACTGGATAATCACAAATGCAACTGCAGCAGCCAATAAAACAATCACCCTTTCACCCTGGTCAGGGAGGAGGAGGAACCACACCTTTGACTATGGTGAAAGGGTGATTGTTTAATCCTAAGTTAGGCAGGTGGGGTTGATTCGACCCAGACATTATTTCAGCAATTCATACTACATCTGCTCTGTCCACGCATCTGAAACAACTAATACATGGTTCTGAAATTGTTTTCTTTGAATTCTCCACTGAAAATTTCAGAAATGTTTGTTAATTATCACACAACTAGGAAAAATTTATGATTAATTTAAACCTAATCATATGCACAACATGATTAGCATGTCATGTACAGTTATTGAGAGCAAGCTCACATTACTGCCACATGGTTTCCTCCAATTGCAAATACTATCTGGATCCATGTGATTAATGCATCATTTGGAATGAAACTATTGATGCATGTGCTTCATGTGAAGTCCAGTTAAGATTTCTATGAAGCCAAATTCTAGACCACGTAAACTCAGACTTCATATTTGCCCATTTCATAACCATAAATTCTATACAAGATCATGTGGTTTAAGACTGGAAAATGGCAGCTGATCATAATGGTCCTGCTATATGTTCTAAAGTCCAAGTAATTCCACTGTTTCTATTGCAACTCAATAGGTTTGATGTTGTGAATAAGCAAAAGCTGAAAATTAATGCACTTGAGAAAATAAAACTTCAGGCTAAGTGGTTTTAATGAAGAATTAGCTGAGACAAACCAAATAAGAGATGAATAAAAAATTGAGGAAGGACAAATGCATTATAATACTTGTTAACACAAGATTCAAGATTAAAGCAACATCCATCTTGAAACTCTAATGAAGGTTAAGGACAACAGATAAATGTTTTGCACAAATTTGTTTCTGATCCAAATATATATCGAGGAACATCCACTGGCAATAATAAAACAATATAATATTTCCATGGAAGAAAAAATCTCAGATAAGAAAAATAAACATACCTAGATTTATTTGAATTTATAACCTAACCAAAAACCAAAGTGAAGAGACTGCTCTACTAAATAATTTGCGTAAACTGATAAACATTCCAAATTAGGCCTATTAAATGGAAATGGTGGTGGAGAGAGGAACTGAAACAAAATAATCACAAACAAAAAAGCAGATAATGCACCACCTTGAGGGAGACTAATACTAGTTGTCCTAATAATAGAACCCAATTCTTACTTAAGGCAGTGATTTTTCAAAAAATGAAATAACATTTCCAATAAGGTTCCTTTAAAGCAAAAGTCCTAAAATAAGCATAACAAATTCTCTATTATTGAGTCAAAATACATTGAGACAAAGGCACTTTACAGTGCCTTTGTGTGAATACTATGCTTGATAAATTTGAGAAAGAAATCAAACTAAACAAGCCATGGTTGATCTACTATAAAAATCCCATAACGTGCTGAGTAAGGAGTAACAAGCAGAAAAAAAAAACAAACGGTAACATCACATTTAAGAAAATACAATCCATAATATTTAAAAAAAAAAAGAGGGAATGTACCAAGATCAGTTGGCAATCAACTTAAGGATTAGTTAATTTAGGAATAGGAACTAACCTATATTTCTTCAATTTATCTGAAAATAAAACTTTATCAAGAGACTAAAAAAAAAAAATGTTGAAGACAAACACTAGCCATCTTAATAGCAAAGGGAGGTATAAGATCAAACTGAAACCTTTAATGAATTAATGATTTGTTTATATTGATACTCTACTGCAACATAAATTGCAACAACTCATACAAATTAAAAGTGGATAATTAAACACAGGTAGAATATCTAGCAAGTACAAATTCTCAGCATTATCAGATTTTAACTTTCCAATTTACAAATTCACTTAAATTGAAAGGGGAAAAATCATTATTTATAACTAAAAAAAAACTTGCCAACCACTGAACAATCATAAATATCTGAAACAGCCTGGATTTTAACATTGTTTCCTGACAACAGAATACTCTTAAGAAGCGGAAGAAGAAGAAGAAAAAGAACTTCTCTTAAAATTATGATACTTGTTTTTTCCTTAATTAAAAACAAATTAGTCAAAAAATAAACCCACCACTAAAAAGTGAAGTATGCCAATTTCTGGACATGGCAGTTGCTGCAATAAACAAGAACTAGCATACAACCAAAAAACAGGCCCTGACTGTCAGAAGTTATAAGAAAAGCACCCAAAATAAATGTCTACATAATAAAACAATGTATTTCAGAGCAATAGTCTTATTTAAATGAGCAAGACTAATTTGCAAAAGAAATGTTAAATAATCAAATTACATAATAATACCTGACCCACAAGTTCAGAAGAGCATATATGCTCAGAATTTAAAACAAAAGAGCCCAAAGATAAGTTAAAAAGATGCCGAGAGAGAGAGACCCTCCCAATTCACAACCTTCAGAAGGGCTTCAGATGGTTACAAAAATTTGGCACGGCATTAACACCAATATTAAAATCTGCATGCACACAGTTTTATTTACATTAGAAACAAGTCATATTATCCAATGATAAATTGCCTCAGTGATGTGATGGTGTATGTGTATCAGAGAAACTACACAAATTCTGAAGCCAATCAAGATTCTGAGAAAGAACTTCAGTTCTTTCTCAAGTTCTTAACCATAATTTTGAAATTTTTTTTTCATCAGATAAAAACCTTTTTCCTAAATGGTTTTCACAGAGTTTTGATGTGAGAAATTTTGATGCATACAACTTGCAAACCTGTAGAAGTTCCAAAGCAATAGGAATATTTAAGAATTTAGAATCAATATTAGCAAAATGATGCAAGGAAGCAAGCTTGCACAGCATCAGCAAAAAAAAAAAAAAAAAAAAATTGCCCGCTTTGTCCATTGTGTCTACATTAACAATATTAAAATAATAAATTCCTGCCTGACACTCAACTGCTTAAAATATATTAGACAGTAAACTTTACTAATGAAAAAGAATTTTTTTTTTACAAATGTAATTACTTCACCCCCTCTTTGGTCCACTCTGTTAGAACAGGTCAAATTATACCCAACATTATCCAAAATTAAAATATTACTGTAAATCCATAAGCCATGTTTTGGAGAAATGGCAATTGTTAAAATTGTATGAAAGTAATAAAGTTTCAAGTCCAGCAAGCTCATTCTCCTAAATTCATGAGCACAAATTTGAAATTGAAGAAAAGTGTCGCAGCAAATTTACCATAATCTGGTGACACCATCACTATTTTTGGCATTGCCATTGATTCCACAATTGATTATAATAATTTTGATTGAACCTTGCTCTCAGAAATGAGTAGTTAGGGTAATATGCTTCGCTAAAAGGGAAACTTTGGAGTCTTTTCAACTCTTCGTTGCAGTAGCTGTAACCTTCAAAATCACTTTTCTTTCACACTGCATTTCCCATTTTCAAAAGATGAAAGGAACTTCCTATCCAGTGACACCAAATAGTATTGACACATGCTGAAGTAATGGGAAAATCTAAAGTGGTGTGTCAACCATATTTCACAAACTTTGTCCAAGTGTTCTACGAAATTCTCCACCAAAAATTAGCACATATCTATATTTCAATATTTTAATGCATTTCAAATTAAAAAGAAAATATATTCAATATATCTATACTAAAAACAATTTCTCATAATGTAATTAATTTGCTTCTAGTGGATATGAATGAATGAAATAAATGTTTATATAAATTTGGTGTTCTACCAATTTCCTGCATGTGAAAGCATTATATATATTTCATGACAGGATCAAAAGGCACTGTATGGTATTGGGGGGGGGAGATGATGAAGTTGTGTCACTAGATAGTAACAGTTTGAATAAATTCTTCATCTGCTGAAGTGAATTAAAAAAAAGGAATTTAGGTAACATTTTGTGAGGTTACAGGTTATAAATATTCTGTACAGCACAACCAACACAGGTCAGAGAAGGTCACAATAAATGAATTTGACAGGGATATAATCATTAACTGCATTTATCAGTAATGTGGGCTTAAACCACAGTTAACATTATGTGTATGCATGGGGGGGGGTACTTTAACAAGCTGGATCAATATGGTTCAGTATGACAATGGAACCCAATGAACAGAAACAAAAACTTTTAACCATACTGTTGTCAAAAGTGCATAAATAATTGTGTGGCCTGAAGGAGGAAAGATAGCTTTTAAAAATGGAATTTTACCTCCAGATCATTTACTTTGTAATAGAAAATAGATATACAGAGTGGAGAGTTAAAATTTCTCTAAATGCTATATTTCCTGACCACATTATTCATAATTAACTTCTGAATGATATTCTGTGCATCGCAAACTTCACTACTAACAATTATTTCTTCATTCCTCCCATGCATGCATACACACACTACATACAGTAAAATTTTCTGAATTAGTACTACTAATAAAGCAATTTTACTAGATTTGACTGGTATGCATCCTCTAACCCCACCCCTGCTAAAAAATAAGAAAAAATTCACTATTTATCATTTGTAAGTTTTATAGTTACCTAGAAAACGACACAAAATTACATAATCACAAATTGCAATCTTCAGTACCATTTAGACACTTTACAAATTATCATGTTCTTATTATTTACAAATTATCATATTATAGGTTTAAAATGTATATATTTAACAAAGAAAGTTTAACCTTTGTAAACTGCATAAAGCTGTAAATAAGGCTATAATTTATTATTTTGGCTTTTGACTAGTGAGTTCTTTAATTCTTGCTAACCTCCACTCACAAGTTTCAGAGTACTCACAAGAACCACATTTCCATGCATCTTCAACATCCACTCCTTGTACCTTTCTTTTTCCCTTCCAAAACTCTAACAGCCTAATAACTTCAGCCCTTAGCCAATCTTCATTATACATCACAGATTCCACCTTAAAAATCTGTCCATCCTCCTGATGGCAGTACTCAATGATCAACTCATTGACTAAGGGTAGTGCTTGCATTACTGAAAATAATTCATCAAGAAGAACATCAAGACAGTTCAAGTTATTATGATAATGTTCCATGTGCTTCATAACTTCACTACCAAAATGCCTATTCAAATCAAGATGGAGGTGTTTAGATATCATATACTTGGACAATTTATTTTTAATCATGTCATCAAGCAAGTACTTATAGAGCATTACCTGAAGAATATAACTTTTCTTTTGGCACTGACTTGGTAAAGTTTTTTTCACTCTTGTCTTGAATTCAACAAGATTAACATCTAAAGTTACTGCATTACATCGCAGTTCATCAATCAATCCTATAAAAAATACATCATTCTCAAATGGAACCCCAAATACTGGAATTTCTCTTCGCACTGGAACTCCAGAAAGAAGATCCCTTACAGAGCCAAGGAGATTGATAACTTTGATAGCAAAATTATCTTCACTGCTTGTCACTTGAACTGGTACCATATCTTGAACAGCTAGTTCTATAAGTATAAATGAGACTATATAAAAAGACCAATTTCCTAAACAAACGTTTAAAATGTTATGAAAATTAAAAAATGCTATAAACATAAATTCATCTTAAAGACTAGTCATTTCAGTTAAATACTATTTCCCAAATGGCACCAAATTTCATTAGTTTTCATAACAGCCACATGCTTCATTTTTTAATTAATGAAATATTGTAGAAATATTTCACATGATGAGGTGAGTAAAAGAACTTTCTGTTTGTAAATTTTTCAAAGAAGCTTATGAATTAAAGATGATAACATTTTAAACAAAACTTGACACTGCTTTCTTGTTCAATAGATTTGACAATTTGCATTACTTATAGAACCTTAGAGGGCCAACAGCTAGTTTTATGGGGGGGGAAAGAATTTTCTAAACAAGAGAAGTTGGATACAGATAGTTCAAGTCAAAGGAGATAGTGTTCCAAGTCAATTGTCTGACATGACAATGAAAGAAATGGATAAATGTGCAGTTGCACTCTTGAAATTTTGTTCTCATTGGTACCCTGTGTATTTGAGGGGTAGTCACAAGATGAAATAGAAAACAAGCAATTTTAGAAGACTGTTATATTGGGAGCAGATTGCTCAGAGATAAGAACATGATTCAAACAAAAAATTTTGTCTCATAATTGGAAAATTTTTAAAATGTAAAAAAAAAAAAAAAGTTTCTCTGTGCTTTAAGGGTTGTGAATCTTGAAATCAAAGCACTATTTATGGGCTTCTTCAGAACTTTGTTCAACCTAATACAAGATCTGCTGGAAGGGTTAATTTCAAAATCAGACTTATCAATTGTGTCCAGTGCTTCGACAGTGATGCAGGTACAGCAGTGATTTTTATTGAAGTTCAAGCTCTGTTTTCTGAAATAGAGACCAGGCTTTTGTTTGTACAGTGCCTTACTCACATAGAAGAGTAAGACTTCAAGATAAGATTAGAAATATTCATTATTTGAATGGCTCAGTCCAATAATTTAGTTTAGTATTAGCAATGGCCACATGGTGCAAGAAAGCCTGTGGCTTATGCTGCACCAGTCAAAAAATAATAATAATAGAATAAAAATAAAATAATAATAATAATAAGAGAAAAGGAAATAGACAACATATGCATTTCCCACCACCCATAGGTAATTATCCAGCTGACCTTTGATTTCCCCAAACTGTCAGCTTCTACCACCCATGTAGGTAACTTATTCCAGTTATTTTTTTTAACTCACTGGCTAAAATAAAACTTCCTACAATCCAGTCTAAATATCCCCCCCCCCCATTGTAACTTGAAATTATGGCCCCTTATTCCAAACCACTATTCCCTCATTCCCCTTATTCATAACCATAAAAATTTCATCCACATTCACTTTGCTTATGCCTCTCAGAGTCTCATGGTGCAGTATTCCAAGTGTCGTCTTTGTATATGGGATTCATTACCAGCCATTTTCAATCCACTGCAGGATGAAGGCCTCTTCAGTAACTTTCCAGTTCCTTCTGTTTTGTGCAATGGCCATCCATTTACTACCCACCAACTCATGAATTTCATCTATCCATCTCTGCAGTTGTTTTCCAGGTTTTCTTCTAGCTCCTCTTGAGTACCATTCTGTTATTTTCTTAGTCCATCTGTCATCACGTCTTCGAGCTATGTGTCCTGCCCAAGACCATTTTAGTTCTTTAGTTTTGATAAGAATGTCCTTTACTTGAGTTTGCTGCCTAATCCATGTGTTTCTCTTCTTATCTAACAGTCTGATTCCCAATATAATTCGTTCCATTCTTCGCTGTGTAGTTCTCAGCTTCTCTTCCATTCTTTTGGTGAGTGCCCAAGTTTCACTTCCATAAGTCATAGTGGGGAGTATACATTGATTCATTATTTTACGTTTCAGACAAACTGGGATATTGCTCTTCAGTATGTGACTATATTTCCTGAATACTATCCATCCAAAATTTATTCTTCTCTTGACTTCCAGCCATTTATCATTATTACAGCTAATAACTTGTCCCAGATAAGTATATGACTCCACCATTTCAATTACTACTCCTTCAATCATTATGTCCCTTTCTGTGGCATACTTGTTCATCATTACTTTTGTTTTAACCATATTCATCTTTAGTCCAAAATCCTTACTAACTCTGCATAACTGATTAAGATTTTCCTCTAATTCTTTGGGATCGTGGCTAACAACCACAATGTCATTTGCAAATCGTAAATGGTTTAGGTACTCTCCATTCACATTGACTCCTTTCTGCGACCAGTCTAATCTTCTGAAAGCTTCAAGGGCAGCAGTACACAGCTTCGGAGATATTGTGTCTCCTAGGCAAACTTCTTTCTCAATTTTAAATTTGCTACTGTCTTTGTCTAGTCTAATAAAGGAAGTAGCGTTCTCATATATTTTCTTCAAAATCATAATATATGTGGTATCTGTGCCTTGTCTTTCCAGTGCCCAATTTTTTTTTGTTGCATTTTTTTGGTTGGGGTTGATTATTATATACAGGGTGTTTCAGTTAAACGTTTCAGAACTTCTAAGAGGGGTAGGGTACATCCTGACAACTCGAAATCATATAGCAATGTGGGGTCGGAAATGCTTTCCTGAAGCGGTATTGTACACAGAAGTCATCGTGCGACGTCGTGCAGCACAGATTCGATTTTCGGTCAATGTATGGGCCGGTATTATGGGAGATCACCTCATCGGACCTTACCTGTTACCGTGTCGTCTAACCGGACCTATCTACTTGATCTTTCTGCAGCAAGTATTGCCACAACTTTTGAGAGATGAACAGATTTCTGCATCGACGCAACAGACAATGTGGTTCCAACACGATGGAGCCCCTGCCCATTATAGCGGAGATGTTCGTAACTACCTGGATGTCACATTTGGTCAACAGTGGATCGGACGTGGTGGTCCCGTGCGTTGGCCTGCTCGGTCACCCGACCTATCATGTCTTGATTTTTATTTCTGGGGTCATATGAAATCGCTAGTTTATGACACCCCTGTTGACAATGCTGAGGAGCTGGTTGCAAGAATCGCAGTAGCTGCCGAAGAAATTCAAAATTCGCCTGGAGTATTCCAGAATGTTCGGATGTCCATGCGTCGGAGATGTGAGGCGTGCATTGTAGCCCGTGGAAGAAACTTCGAACACTTACTTTAATCCATGTACCTTTTGCTTCTTTTCATGTATTATTAAAACGATTTCTCACTTATGGTCTCTTTTCTTTATGGTGCTTCTGTGTACAACACCGCTTCAGGAAAGCATTTCCGACCCCACATTGCTATATGATTTCGAGTTGTCAGGATGTACCCTACCCCTCTTAGAAGTTCTGAAACGTTTAACTGAAACACCCTGTATATATATTTTTTTTGTTATATTGTAAGTGTATGTCTGTGTTGTGTTTTTTTTTGTTATATTGTAAGTGTATGTCTGTGTTGTGTTTTTTTTTTGTTATGTTTGTATGTGTATGTCTTAGTGTGTTTTTTATTGTATTTTTATTATGTTTGTATGTATATGTCTCTGTGTGTGTTTTTTTTTTTTTGAGAGTTCCCTGGTTTGGGCAGCCTGGGAGCAGGAGTGCTGGCACCCACCAGTCTTGACACTTCACTGGCGGGTGCAGGATGACTGTGTTTAACTGCACAGAATGAGATAGTGAACCCAAGCCCGGCTCCTTGTGCCAGGGATGGGAGCCAGGTTGCATTTGTCTATTTGATGGCTGTTTCCTGGTGGTAAAAAAAAACTAAAGTGCAGCCATTATCAACTCACTGCAGGATGGAAGCCTCCTCAACAATTCATGCTGAGGGAAATGGACCATAATCTGCCACGCTGGTCCAGTGCGGGTTGGCAGATCGACTGTATTCAGCAGTCAGGGGCTTGAACCCTGGTCTACTCAAAGAGCGTGTGCTATTGCACTCCCGATCCTGACCACTCGGCTACGGAGGCTAGAGAAGCCTAATACCCTTACAGGCCAGGCCAATATGGTTTAGAATTTTCTTTTGTTTTTGTATATAGTGAACACAGGTGGAGATAGGCGTAAGCCTAGGTGCCACCAACAACAAGATTATACATATGCATATGACCATCCCTGAAATCTACTAGGTCACTCTGAAGACGCTCTGCTTGGCGGTGATCATTAATTACTCTACCAATCTTTATATCATCTGCAAATTTAGACATCACACCCTCTATCCCTTCATCGATGTCATTTATGAAAATCAAAATCAACAGTGGTCCTAATACTAATCCTTGGAGAACCTCACTTCTTACATCAACACAATCTGAGGAATAACTATTTATCATAACCCTCTGCCTTCTGCCCTGAAGCCATCCAGCTAAGGATTTTCCCTGTGATTCCAACCTGTTCCAGCTTATAAAGCAACCAATCATGTGGGACTGAGTCAAATGCTTTGCTGAAATCCAAATAAACTATGTAGAAATTATTCCCCAAGTCCAGCTCTTGAATGATTCTGTCAAAATAGCTAACCAGGTTAGCTAAACATGATTTTCCCTTTACAAAACCATGCTGAGTATCCTTCAGAATTCAATTTTCTCCTGCAGAGAAAAATCTGTTTCAATGAGCATATGAGAAAATCAGTAAAAGATGCATAGGATTGACCAAAGCATGTTACATTACCTTTCAGAATAGAATAGAATATATATATAAACAAATTTTTTGATTACCGATGGCCCCATAGCTGAGATTTATTTAGACAAAATTGAACATATACATTTAACACTGTTCCTCCCTGAATTAGACATTATGGGAGATACCTGGAAAATATATTTAGCATCATGGATGACAATACCACTAATGATGTTCTACAGACACTTACTAATATCCACACCAGACTGTGATTTACACTGGAAAAAGAGCATGAAGAGACCAGGTCCCTTAATTTCTTAAATTTTACCCTCATAAGAGAGGCAAAAAAAAAAAGAATTTAGTATTTATTGAAAACTGACCAAAACTGGTATGTTCCTCCAACACAATAGTTACCAACTGTTCAAATATACAAGATTATCATATTTATCTATCATACCACACAGTCTGCCTTACACATAGAAACTGAACTGACCACCAGATTTTTGGACAGAAGATGCCCTCTTATTATTATTAACCAAATAAAATCACAGGCTAAAAATAGGTCAGAAAACATCACACATAGGAATAGTATTAATAAAAAACACTTTATTACCATACCATACATAGAACAGTGGTATAAGCAACTCAGCAGATTATTTAGAAAACTGAATTTAAAATAGTAGCAAAATTCACACAGAAATTGCATTCCGTACTAAAAAATTGCTCTCAAAATTCTATCAACATTCGACGCCCTTTCCTCCTTTCCGATTGATTGTCATATGGGTACATGCGCCAAAGTTTGTCTGTTATTTTGGTTTTTAGGAGCATTAGTAACTAAGGCCATATTGCTCTGTGGATATGCAGTGGTCATTCCCTGACCTTTCCGCATCCTCCGTATTTGGTGGTCACTGGCTCGAACCCCGGTCTAATCAAGAAGCGTGTGGTACACACTGCTGCTCCTGCCCACCTGGCTACGGAGGCACCCATGTGCCAAAACAATCTCTTATAAGTAATTTAGTTCGCTCATACCTCACGTGATTTTCCAACCTGTAAACAAGACATTAGTTGAAAAGCTTAGTCCCCTTAAGGGAAGGAAATCATTTGGAAATTAGTTTCATCTTATCTTCATGGTTTTATAAATTTTAAATTTTATTATTGAATTTATTCTTATGCTATAATGCAATTGACATAATGTCTTCTGTCACTCGAGTTTCATGGGGGCTTGATATGGATCAGGTTGGGGCCTTCATCTACAATCCTGGGATGTTGGATCTTTCGTGGGCTATGAGTGAGGAATACATTAAAATCATTTTTTAAGTCAGTGGTAGCTAGATTTTAGTCGAATACATTTGGAGAGAGTTATATTGAAGACATTCTATATAGCTGTATTGAGGTAATCTCTTATATATTTTCAAATACTGATAACGTAGGATTCATTGAGCCATTACGGCTTTTTTTTTTTTTTTTTTTTTTTTTATGTATTGACAGTTACTAATGAACCTAAAAAATTGCTAACTACAAAGACAACTTCCTGGTCACAACTGTGCTTTAGAGTTTTTAACAAATAACAGATTCACCTTCTTGGTGATGTTATTCGATTAAAAACAATATTAGCTACTTTAGATCAACCTTATGGATAAACAGTTTCTAAAGATCATATCTCAAAGCTCTATTGACTCAAGGACATTGTCCCCAGACAGCAAAGACAGAAAAACGTGTATATGTGCATACACGCACACATTTTTTTTTGGAAAAAATATATAAAAAATAAAAATAAAAAATAAATTATTCAAAAAAATATATATTTTTTATTTAGTAATTACAAATTTGAATCTATGTAGTCCCTAAGTTTATATAATTATAAATTGCACGATAATATAATAATAAACAAGTAAGGAGTCAACTCAGATTGCTTAAATGAACATGTAATGATTTTTCTGATACAAAGTTTCTAGTAAGAATTTGCATGACTACTGTTTTGGGGTCTTCTGTTCCAAGCTTGTATTAAAGAAAGCATTATCCTGTTGCAACAAGTGCCAGGTACCAGATTTCTTAGGAGCAAATGCAGGTTTACTAGCTTTCTTAGGAGCAAATGCAGGTTTACTAGCTTTCATAGGAACAAATGCAGGTTACTAATTAAAATAAAAACACTGTATATTTTTATTTTTTCTTGTTGAGAAATAAAGAACTGCTTCTTTTAGATTTTGATATCAAAATCTTGGTTACAAAAAACATTTCAATTAAGCAATGCTCGGGTTCTTGTCAATATTATGTATATAAGAACTTGGTGCTGTGGTACAGTTAATATTAGTCTACTGCAGGAGTCAAAATTATAATATATGCCCAGATTATTTTTATCAAAATTATGAATTAGAATTAGTGCTATAACATTTTATCTATATCTTTTGTAAATCCTATGCTGAGGCATCAACGGTACAATGCTTTCTATGTTTACATTTCAATATCAAAATCTGAAATTTTTCTTTATTTCTCAGGAAATAAAAATAGAAAATAAAATGATTACGCAATGTTAAGAATTAAAATAAAAACACCTTATTTTTATTTTTTCTTGCTGAGAAATAAAGAACTGCTTCTTTTAGATTTTGATATCAATTTATTGAATTAGCAATTTATAAATTTATTAGTACAAGTAAAACTTTTGGTTTAGATAAGCTAACTTCTAGGAGAAAAACTACTGATCTTAGGATGTTTAATAAAATCTTTAACTCAGTGATAATCCTATATAATTGAATTTTATGAAATCTAACTCTTTGACTAGCTCTATCTAAAAGAATGACTTATTCCACATCAATTTTTCAACCAAGTAACAATGTTATTGAACAACTTAGATTTGAACCCGTCTGATATGTACCTTCAACAAGTAATCGAAAAGACTTAATTTAGACTGATTACCCCAAGGTTAGCTTAATTTTCTTAATATTGAAACTTAGGAATGATACTGAAACAGCCTTATATTTTTTAACGTTCACTCATTTCGTCTCAACATCCTTTTTTAAAGCATCAAATTTACTCAATTATCTACTTTTGCATTAATCACAGCAAAAAACAAATTAACGTAACGTTCAAAATAATTCAAATTTATTAAAAATAATTTGATTAATCTGTAACTTTGTACACATTGTATATATGCTACCTGGGTTAGGTGACATGTAATCTTATTGATGATGAAATAAATAAATTATGAAAATAAATATCATCTATCAATTTAATATACCCTTTGGAGCATAAAAAAAAAAGATTAATTTTAATTATTAGCAATTCTTTGATTGCAATAAAATGAATATTACAGAATGTAAATAAAAAATTGTTACAATGGAAAAATAATAGTAAAATGGAATCATGAAAAATAAGTCCTACCTCTTGCTAGATGTAAACTCTGTCCTGTAGTAATCTGAGGAGATTCTACAACTGGAACATCTGATGGCTGTGAAAGGGTATATAGCATCTTTTGCTCACACCATAATTGTGCTATTAAATCTGATACCCACAAATATTTACCTCTATATTTTTCCAGTGGTGATAATGGAGATGTATGTATATCCAAAAGTTCTACAGAAAAAAAAAAAAATAATAATAAAAAAAAATTGAAATATCAGCTTCTATATGGCCATAATGAAGAATATCAAAGTTTATGCAAGTAAAATATGCATAATAAACTGATATATTTTAAGTATATTCTGATATTTTACAGCTGAAGTAAAAAAAAAAGTGAATGTTAGAAAAATATTTCATTCCAAGTCAGTTCAGAGCCTTTTGTTTTAACTTTCCAAAATTTGCCAAGTTAAGTTCTGCTGAATTTACCTTGTAATTCCATTTTGACAGTGAATCAGAAAACTCGTTAATGGTAGTTCACAACATGCCATATTCCATGTGGCTTTGATTTTCAGTGTCATTACACTCAAGACTCTGGTCTGTTTTGTTTATCTGAAGAGATACACAAGATATCAGCTTGTCAACTGGAAAATGGACCAAACTAACAGATTAATCCCTATACTTTGTGTCTAAAACTTATTTTTTTATTTTTATTTATTTATTTTTTAATTTACAGAAGAATTATTTTTTTAAATAACACGTTTAAATTAAAAGTACTTAATTTTGCAGAAGCCAAAAATAATTGCAAAGCTGCATTTAAATTTGGAATTACTAAAACATGCACGAGAGACTAGAAAAAAAGAGATACACACACCAAAAGAAATGTAAAAGAAGAAAGAAAAACAAAGCAGTGAGGACTCCAGCTTCATTTTAAGAGCTGGAGAATAAACTACACTGCTTGTAACAAAACAGAACAAAATACTTTTCATGAATATTTTATTGTGAACAGTGTCATCTGATATGTAATAGGCATCCTGGCATGAAAACTCCAGGTATCCAATAGAAATCGATCTACCATACCACCTTACAGAGTGGCACATTATGCAAATTATTCATGCCTATTTTGTGTGTATTTCTGTCAAATCAGAAGAAAAAGTTCTAAAAGTCAGGTGGTTTTCCCTCAATGGATTAAAAAACCGATGCTACATCAATCAATGAATGATTAAGTAAGAAAGAAGACTGACACATCAGGTGGCATGCCACTGTTTGTGCACTAAGTTTTGTGTCATCACTGCTATTAATTTTGTTCCATCTGCATGCAACTCAATAGGCCTGGTTTACCGTGTGACCATTATTATCAAACTCTTCATTAATGAAGAACTATAGTAAAATATGTCCAGCTATTCTTGGCCAAACATTTCTTTTTCCTCCCTCAGCATTAATTGTACTACTGGAAGGTAGATCAATGTCAAGTGGTCTCATCCATACCTATTTGACACAGCTCATAATTTTGCTTTTACATTGGCTAATGATGTATTAGGAACGAGTCCACTTCATTTTCTGCCCTTATGTGTAGTACAGTTGGTAGAATAGTCATCTTCCCCCACACTGGGTGGAAAAGACCTGAGTTTGAGTCCCGTCGATGATGAGAGGAATTTTATGACTTTTTCACAACGTAGCTGAGTTAGTCAGACTCAGGCAGGGGTAGCATGGTTTTTTTTCACCCAGAAACTCAGGATTTTCATCCAGCAAAAGAAAATTGACCACAGAACATGCGATTTACAGACAGTATATACAGAGCAATATGGCCTTCGTCGCTCATGCTCCTAAAACTCTATAACAACTTCATTTTATAAAGCTTTAAGAAGTTCTTGGGCTATTTTCATGTGCCGACATAATGCAAGTCCATAGAGATCCATAAAACGTGTACATTGTCCAGCAGAAGTAGAAATGGCTCATGATGAAGATTCAAACAATTTCAGTGCTTGCAGTTGAATCAAATTTCTTGTAACTATTAATTTGTTTTCTTGCCTTTGAAGACCCCATTCTGCTAGTTTCTTCCCCAGCTCTGGAAATGAAGCTTAAAATCCTCACTGTGCTCTTCTTTGTTTTTGGCATTTTTTTCCAGAATGTATTTCTATTTTTGCATCTATTATGAGTTTTTCAGAAATTCATAATTTATATGCAGCTTTACAATTACTTGTGGCCTCTGCAAGATTAACTACTTTCAATTTAAAGCTAGCTTCATATGGCCATCTTCAATTTATTTCAGCCATACCTACACTTTTTTAATGAAAGAATTAATAAAACTGGTTTTATATAATTATCATTACTGTCCTATTATTAACTACACTTCCAGTTAAAACAAAGGCACTTTAATATTAATTTCCAACTACTGCACAACAACAAATGTAGATGCCATAAAAATTGAAAAATGCAAGACTGCCACCTGGATTTGTTCTAAAAAAACATTGTACAACAAAAATATGCAATGCACATACTCTATAAAGAACTGAGAATAAAATGGATTTTTTTCCCTTAGTAACATAAAATAATTTTTTAAAGTCATTAAGCTAAATTTTTCTCCATAATATGCTGAGACCTGACATGAATTAGATGTATAAGATAATCTTTTGCTTTTTTGATTTTGAAAATGTCCAAATTTTGACTTATACTCAACAGTAGCGCACAACTTGAAGGAGAACAAAACAATATGTACAAACTGCTAAGCTGAGCAATGGCTAGCTGCAACCATATGATTGTTTAATCGCATGTAAGTTTCCTTTACTGCCACTGTAATGGTCATTGCTATTTCTAGGTTGACAAAGAGTGATATTACAAAGGCTACAAGTTTCCTACTATATCAATGTCTCCATATATTATAATAGTTTATATGTATTGTATGTTTTTTCTCTCTCAAAAAGTTGCATATTATTATCATTATGCTATATGGTGCAAGGAAGCCTGAGGCTTTTGCTGTACCAGCCAAAGCCATGAGTTACAGAGCAGCTCAGGACCCTGGGTATGCCAACCCTCATCAGATAATTAACTCACCAGTTTAATTAACATATGATGTTTTATGCCCCCTTGGGGGCATATAACATCATATGTTAATTAAACAAATTTGGCCAGTATTCCACAGCAACCCCTAACATTATATTTATAATATGCCAAAAGGTACTTAAATATAAAGTTTTCATCCAAAAATTGGTAAATTATTCCCTACAAACTGCTTTCTAGATATGCTGTAATAAGTAGGGAAATTCAAAATGTAAGGCTATCAAAAATTTTAAAGCACTCAAAATACAGAACAATGTTCATTGCATAGGTGACTTGCAAGTTTGTCATTTGAATCATTTGCTGCTTTTCTCCAGTGCAGAATATAGTTGTAGGCAGAGCAATAACTTCGATACACAATTCCCTCCTTTTTAACTTCTCTAAGTACCATCTCCGCGGTGACCACCATGGCAAATTAACCTCAAGGACCATCTTTTGGGGATTACCCTGACTTCTAATCTCTCTTGGCACAAGCACATTACAAATATGGCAACCTCTGCATCTAAAAACTTGGTTTTCTCTTTAGCTCTCGGCATTACTTTTCTTCCAAATAGCTGTTCACTCTTTACAAATTGCAAATCCGCCCTGCCATGGAATATTGTTCTCACATCTGGGGCGGTGCCCCCAAAACCTCTCTCAGGCTTCTAGATTCCATTCAGAAGAGGGCAGTTAGGTTAGGTTAATTAATGACTCATCTCTAACAGAGTCTCTCCACTCATTGTCTCATAGACATACTATTTCTGCTGCATGCCTTTTCTATAGATACTTCCATGGGCACTATTCTTCTGAATTGGCTTCTATAATTCCCACTTGCTCTTTCAAAACAGTCCAAACACGTGCCACCACCACCAGCCAACATCCGTTTACTGTCCAACTTCAAACTCACAGAACCAACTTTTCATCTTCCTTCGTACATATTTCCTGAAAATCACTGTCTACAGAAGTTCAAGTCTAATGTCAACAAATATCTTCTTTCGTCTTCTCAACCTCCAACCCAAGCATGGTACTAAGTACTATAGGTTCTAATACCTCTCGTGTTTGGGGGTTTCATAAAAAAAAAAAAAAGTCTCTGTCTCTGAACAGCTGTTCTGTGTTCAGTCCTGTCCAATTCTTAATGTTATCGAACCACGATGTACATCTTCTCCCAGGCTTTCTTCTTCCTTCCATTCTCCCTTCAATAATTAGCCATGGAATTGTGTATTTGTTGTTCCTCATCAGGTGTCCCAGATATGCCGTTTTTATTTTTATGTCCTTCAGCAATTCCCGGGTTTTTCCAATTCTCTGCAGGGCATCCTCATTGGTCACTCTTGCTGTCCATGGTATCTTTAGTATTCTTCTGTATGACCACATTTCAAATGCTTCTAGTTTTTTCAAGGTGTTAGTTTTCAGTGTCCGTGTCTCGGCACCATACAACAAAACTGACTAAATGTAACATCTCATCATCCGGATTCTAAGGTGGAGATCCAGGTTTCCATTGCACAATGCAGGTCTCATTTAAAAAAAAATACTACCTGGCCATTTCAATCCTTGCTTTTATTTCCATATCCGGTTCATTTCTGTCATTGATCCAACAGCCTAGATATTTGAGTTTGTCAAATCTCTCTATCAGCCTTCCGTTTAACATGCGATGAGGCATTGGCAATGCCCCATTAAGGACCATGAGCTTAATCTTGTTCATTTTAATCCCAAGGCCAATTCTTTCACTTTCTTCACTCACATGATTGAGGAGTATCTGTAAGTCCTGCATATATTAGTTGTACAAAGCACATCTGCATAGCAAAGGTTGTTAATCCCTCTAACATTGACAGATATTCCTTCATTTCTTCCATCTAATGCACTCCTGAAGATTACATCAAAGTAAATGTTAAACAGGAGGGGGGGGGGAGAGTGCACATCTTTGCCTCACTCCACATTCAATGTTGAGGTTTTCTGTCTTTCTGCCATCAACTACAACAGATGCTGTTTGGTTCCTGTAGAGATGTTTGCTTTATCTTCAAATAGGCCTATGAGGTTGGGAGAATTCATATTCACAAGCAATTAAATTGATACACCAACCGCGTTGTATTAAAATAATAATTTAATACTGCAAAATAAATGTACATAACATAGATATTTATAATTAAAACAATTAAAACTATTTACAATAAAATAATACAAATAAAATAAAAAAGAGCGATAAAAATATTATAAAACTTTAAAATATGTTAAAAGACTTAAAATACCAGAAATCGAAGCTTTCAGAGGCATCCGCCTCCTTTCTCAGCAGTACACATCCTTAAATAGCAGGTTCACAGCTCACGTGATTCCACAGGCACATGGGTGGTATTCCCCTCATGCATACTAGAACCAGAAATGGCTCAGGAGCATGCTAGGCGGAATCGATCATCCCGTCCGAGTACTACAGCCTCAAGGAAGAGATGCGTACGAACTCCCCTGTATCTGTTAATGGTATTGTTCTCGGATGAACAAATTTGTAAGCTCTCAAGCCATTTACGGTCCCAAAATCTATGAGCACAGTCGACGATGACAGCCTCGTCTGGGGAGATCTGATGATGCTTCTCCCAAAAATGTTCTGCCACAGCACACTTCCCATAAGCCGCGGTCTTTATAGCATTCATATGTTCCCCCAGACGGTCCTTGAACTGGCACCTTGTTTCACCAACATAACACTCCCCACAATCCGGGCACTTAATCTCATACACTACCCCACTACTACAATCTTTTGTTATGGGGTTCTTAACTTGGGACACCACTGTATGCAGCCTCCGTCCTGGAAGCTGCACACAGCGTTTCTGGCAATCCCATAATACTCGTGCTAAGCGCTCAGTAAGGCCCAGATAGTAGGGAATGTAAGCCGTGGCAACTGCTGTGAGAGGCTCTCTATGATACTCCACACCTCTAATGTATCTGTCCATGACCTTCTGGGGGTAGCCGCATTTCTTGTGGTCTGCTGTGACTCATCTAATTTCCTCTTCTCTGTCCCCGGGGGTGCTGCAGTGGGACCCAACCCTATCGAATAATGCTTTAGCGACACTATTCTTATGTTGGTTAGTTTGTGCCGAACTATAATGAGTATATTGGCCTCGGCACATAGGCTTCCTATAGACTCTGGTTTTAATCTAAGGACTTCTCTATAGACCAATACATCAAGGAACGAGAGGGTACCATCCACTTCCACCTCCGAGGTAAACTGAACGAATGGGGAGAAGCTATTGAGAAAACCGGAGTACCTTATCCTCTCTCCCCCTCCGAATAATGGTAAACGTGTCATCGACATACCTTTTCCATTTGTGTATGGGGGGATCCAACCCATCAAAAATCCTGGTTTCCAATTCTTCCATAGCCAAATTTGCTACAATGGCACTTATGGGAGAATCCATTGCCGTGCTGTGAACCTGTTTATACATAACATCCTGAAATACCATAGTAGTGCTGGACAGAAAGCTCCACACCACTACAAATATCTTCTACATTAAGGAGAGTCCTGATACTTAGGGTATCATCTTTCTCTAGGGCCATTCTTACACATTGTACTCCATGTTCAATGGGAATGCACGTAAACAGAGACACTACATTAAAAGATATCATAGTCTTACCCTCTTCTATATTCTGTTCCTTTACAAATGTCACAAAGTCCTTACTGTCCTTAATAGTAAAGATGGGACGTCCAACTATAGGAGATCTGGATAAAGCATGGGTAAAAGATACGATCGGTCTGAGTGGGATCCCCTCCTTATGCGTTTTCGGAAGACCGTAGAATCTGGGTAGCTGACATCCTGTTGCATGTAAAGTCCAGAACACCTCCTTAGTAATTTTTCCCACTTTCAGCCAAAGTTGTAACATCCTATTAACCTATCGTTCAAAGCCGACTTTTATACACAATTTGAGTGGTAAACAAATAACTAAAGAGCAGGAGAAGGTATTTAATTTAGGGACTAAATTTTCTTTGATACCTCCCAAACCACGTATTGCAGAAATAGCTATGGGTATCAAAAGAGCAATTAGTAAATTACCAATGACTTTGTTGTTGTTGTTGTTTGGTTTTTAGGAGAATTAGCAACTAAGGCCATATTGCTCCGGGAATATGCGGTGGTCATTCCCTTGACCTTTCCGCATCCTCCGTTTTTGGTGGTGACGGGCTCAAACCCCGGTCTAATCAAGAAGCGTGTGCTACGCACTGCTGCTCCTTCCCACCAATGACTTTGGCCAATGAGATACGTGTAAAAACTTCGGTGGTTTTGAGTCAAACCCACCGAAGTGCGCCTTCTAACCTCAGTCTTATTCAGAGAAAAGCCCCCATAGAACTTAGACAGTATGACAAAATAGTAGTCTTACCCACCGATAAAGGCAGATCAACTGTGATAATGGATAAAGAGGAATATTTCAAAAAAAAAAAAAAAAACTTAGATCTTCTACAGGACAGTTCCACATATAGAGTTACCCGGAGAAATCCACTAGTCGGCTTAGAACGACAGGTTAATAGGATGTTACAACTTTGGCTGAAAGCAGGAAAAATTACTAAGCAGGTGTTCTGGACTTTACATGCAACAGGATGTCAGCTACCCAGATTCTATGGTCTTCCGAAAACACATAAGGAGGGGTTCCCACTCAGACCGATTGTATCTTTTACCCATGCTTTATCCAGATGTTTAGCCAAGTTGATTTCCCCTATAGTTGGACATTCCATCTTTACTATTAAGGACAGTAAGGACTTTGTGACATTTGTAAAGGAACAGAGTATAGAAGAGGGTGAGACTATGATATCTTTTGATGTAGTGTCTCTGTTTACGTGCATTCCCATTGAACATGGAGTACAATGTGTAAGAATGGCCCTAGAGAAAGGTGATATACCCTAATTATCAGGACTCTCCTTAATGTAGAAGATATTTGTAGTGGTGTGGAGCTTTGTCTGTTCAGCACCACTATGGTATTTCAGGATGTTACGTATAAACAGGTTCACAGCGTGGCAATGGATTCTCCCATAAGTGCCATTGTAGCAAATTTGGCTATGGAAGATTTGGAAACCAGGATTTTTGATGGGTTGGATCCCCCCATGCGCAAATGGAAAAGATATGTCGATGACACGTTTACCATTATTCGGAGGGGGAGAGAGGATGAGGTACTCAGTTTTCTCAATAGCTTCTCCACGTTCATTCAGTTTACCTCGGGGGGTGGAAGTGGATGGTACCCTCTCGTTCCTTGATGTATTGGTCTATAGAGAAGGCCTTAGGTTAAAAACCAGAGTCTATAGGAAGCCTATGTGCCAAGGCCAATACACTCATTATAGTTCGGCACAAACTAACCAACATAAGAACAGTGTCGCAGAAGCATTATTGGATAGGGTTGGGTCCCACTGCAGCACCCCCGGGGACAGAGAAGAGGAAATTAGACGAGTCACAGCAGACCTCAAGAAATGCGGCTACCCCCAGAAGGTCATGGACAGATACATTAGAGGTGTGGAGTATCATAGAGAGCCTTTCACACCACGGTCTACATTCCCTACTATCTGGGCCTTACTGAGCACTTAGCACGAGTATTATGGGATTGCCAGACCCACTGTGTGCAGCTTCCGGGATGGAGGCTGCACACAGTGGTGTCCCAGGTTAAGGACCCCATAACAAAAGATTGTAGTAGTGGGGTAGTGTATGAGATTAAGTGCCCGGATTGTGGGAAGTGTTATGTTGGTGAAACAAGGTGCCAGTTCAAGGACCATCTGGGGGAACACATGAATGCTATAAAGACCGCGGATTATGGGAAGTCTGCTGTGGCAGAACATTTTTAGGAGAAGCATCATCAGATCTCCCCAGATGAGGCTGTCATCGTCGACCGTGCTCATAGATTTTGGGACCGCAAATGACTTGAGAAGAGGAAATGGCTTACGAATTTGTTCATCCAAGAACAATACCATTAACAGAGACTGGGGAGTTCGTATGCATCCCCTCCTTGAGGCTGTAGTACTGGACAGGATGATCGATTCCACCTAGCACGCTCCCGAACCAGTTCTAGTACGCATGAGGGAAATACCGCCCATGCGCCTGTGGAACCACGTGAGCCATGAAACTGCTATTTAAGGATGTGTTACAATTAAAAATGTACTGTTGAGAAAGGAGGCGGATGCCTCTGAAAGCTTCGGTATCTGGTATTTTAAGCCTTTTAAAGTATTTTAACGTTTTATAATACTTTTATCGTTCTTATTTTATTTTATTTGTATTATTTTATTGTAAATAGTTTTAATTATAAATATCTATGTTATGTACATTTATTTTGCAGTATTAAATTATTATTTTAATACAACATGGTTGTTATATCAATTTAATTGCTTGAGAGATGTTTGCTTATTCAGATGTCCTTTTCATCAAGGCTGGACTCCTCGAAGATCTTGATGAGCTTGGCGTGTTGAACTTGATCAAAGGCCTTCTCAAAGTCAATAAAACAAAGATGGGCATCAATCTGTTGTTCTCTGCACCTTTGAATCATGACCTGGGCACAAAATAGTGTACCCAGTCCTCCCCTAAATCCAAACTGCATGTTGTCCATTGACTCCTCACAATTCCTGAAAATCTGATTTTGAATTATTTTTAGGAACATTTTGAGGACTTGGCTCATCAAGCTGATTAGTCTGAAGTCTCCAACAAGTCCTGGTGTTTACTTTTTTTGGGAAGAGTAATGAACGTTGATGTTAGCCAGTCCCGAGAGATGTTGCATGTGTCGTAAATTCTGTTAAATAATTCAACAAGAACATTGGTGTCCTTCTAGTCGAGCAATTTGATTATTTCAGTTGTGATTTCATCAGGTCCTTTGGCTTTTTCCTTCTTCATTGATTTAATCACCCTCTCCACCTTGGACCTTAGTATGGATGGCCCTACCACTGCATTGCTGTTGTCATCCATCTCATGTTCACTGTCAGCAATTTGTCAGGTCTTTTATGTATTTAGTCGACATATCGAGTTTTTCTGATCCTTCCATAATAATCTCACCTTTGTCACTTCGGATTAAAGTTGGTTGCTTCCTTCTATTAATTCCTGAAACCTTTTTAACTAATGAATGTCAAAAATGAATAAAATTAATAACAATTAAAAAGTGAATATCTGTGAATCAAGAAGTAACTCATCATTTGAAAACAAAGTTCACTTTTGTTATGCTACAAAATAGCATAACAAGAGTGTACATGAAACTTAAGAGACTGGAACAACTGTTGCTGGAAAAGTAAAGGTTATTTGTATTATTTGGAAAACAGGCGAATAGTAAAACATTCTATTTTTAAGAGCTTTGGAATACTGTTCTTCTATATTTCCTTGATTTAATGAACTATACAGAAGAGGAAGGCCTGTCCACTAAATCCTATTTTCCATTAAACTCAAAAAAATACAAATATATTCAGTAGAGTTTCTAGAATGTTATAAAAAAGTGTCGTATTATTAAATAAAAAAAAATAAAAAAACTCAAATTTTATACGACTATGTTTTAATGCACTTACCAGTTTTGTGGGGTAAAAGAGCTTAAAATTTTATTGTGTTGTATAGTGGCATGGAAACTGAACAAAATTTGTAGATTCTGAAAAGCTCTTGAGAACCCTCGCTGGAGGTTTAGATAACACCCTACTGATGTCTGATGTGCTCAACAGGCTGATAGAAGATTATGATGGGGAAATACTGGTTCTCTTGCACTTTACAATCTTGTAAAGGGCACAGAACATGTGAATTTGGTTTTGTTTGCAATTTCTTCATAACAGCATGAACTATAAACATGATTTATGTACAACAATTCAGTTGTGGGGCTTAGAGGGGAACAAGCATTCTGTGTGTTATCAGACACTCAGTCTAAAACACTGATGGATCCAATATCTTTCTATTTCAGAAGATTTAGGAGACGTCCGGTTGGCCTGCCTCCCTAAAATCCACTCATGCACACCTTCTCAATGGTAATCCCTGTTATGTCACTTAGGTGGCAATGAACGTGTAAAGTGGTTCTCTTCAAGACGCCTGGTCAGCGTGAAGAGGAAAAGACCAAATCTTCCAGGACATGACAGTAAGACGAAACAAATGGCCCTCAGTCCCCAGCGGCTTTCACCCCCCCCCTTATGGCAGCGAGAGGATCAGAGTGGAAGCAGAGGGTACTAAGAATGTCTGGGTACGACCAGGCTGTCATGCACGGAAACTGCACTTGGCCTGTTACAACATAAGATCGCTCATCGGTGAAAACAGGATATTAGAGCTGGAAAAGGAATTAGAAAATGTGAATTGGAATATCATCGGTTTGGCTGAAACAAGAAGAAGAAATGAATTACTTATAAGTTTATCAAGTGGAAATCTGCTGTACACCAATGGAAACAGTGAAAGGAGCAAAGGTGGAGTTGGGTTTCTGATCCATAAAGATATAAAAACCAACATTTTGGAATTCAAAAGTACATCGCCAAGTGTGTCAAGACTACTACTCAGGATTTCTAAGAGGTACAAGCTAAAGGTTATAATGATTTATGCACCAACATCAAGCCATGATGAAGAGGTTGAAGAAATGTACGCAGAAATTGAGAGTCTTCTAGACGATCAGATAACCCACTACACTATCATTATGGGGGCCATCAATGCTAAGGTTGGAAAGGGACAAAACAGTGCAGAAAGGGGAACTACAGGAAATTTTGGAATTGGTGAAAGAAATGAAAGAGGTGAAAGACTTGTGGAATTTGCAGAATCTCGAGGGTTGTCAGTAATAAACACTTTTTTAAAGAAAAGGGTGAACAGAAAGTGGATATGGAAAAGCCCAAATGGATTAACAACTAATGAAATCGACTTCATCCTCACTAACAGAAGGTATATCATGAATGACGTTACCATCCTGAACAAGGTAAATGCTGGAAGCGATCACAGAATGGTAAGATGCACACTTGATATAGACGTAAGAAAAGAAAGGAAAAAAGTGACTCGAGTAAATAATATGACGGTCTTTGAGATAACAGAAGAGGAGAAAAAGCAGTATGTACGAAACCCAAAGAAGAAAAAATTAGTCAAGAAACACTTGTCATGATGAACTGAAGACGACAAATGAAAAGCAAGAAAAACACTAACAAGGAGAAAATTGAGTATAATGAGTTATGCAAAGCCATTAGAAAGAGACTCAGAGAGAACATGAGAAGATTTAACACAAGAAAAGTAGAACAAGCAGTAAAGGAAAACAAAGGAATTAAATCAGCAGCCATGAGCAGTAATACAGAAAGACAAATGATACTGAAACTGAAGAATAGTGATGGTGTACTTATAAATAGCAGAGAAGGCATAATTCAAATAGCACAAGACAACTATAGAGAATTATACAAGGAGCGAGGGAATGATGCCAGCAGTGGGGAAGATGGATCGCAAATTAGTAAAACATACAACATATCCGATATTCTTCCTGATGAGGTAGAACGTGCGTTGAAGAAAATGAAGAATCAGGAAGCACCAGAGGAAGATGAAGTTACTGTAGAGTTGATAAAATTGGGAGGAAGAGACATAACACTGGCAAGACTCTTCACAAAATGCATTAGAAAAGGTGTGATGCCTAAGGAGTGGAATAATGCAATCATAGTTTTGCCACATAAGAAAGGAGATAAATCAGAAATTGGAAATTATAGATCAATTAGCTTGTTATCCCACATCTACAAGTTGTTCACAAAGTTCATTACTAACAGATTAGAAAGAATACTTGATGAGAATCAACCGAAAGTGCAAGCTGGCTTTAGGACAGGATTCTCAACTATGGATCACCTTCACGTAATGTCACAGTTAATGGAGAAAGCAAATGAATATAAAACAACACCATTATGCTTGGCATTTTTGGATTATGAAAAGGCATTTGACTCCATACAGCATAAGGCAATGTTTCGGGCACTGGAAAGACAAGGCACAGATACCATATATATTATGATTTTGAAGAAAATATATGAGAATGCTACCTCCTTTATTATTCTAGACAAAGACAGTAGTAAATTTAAAATTGAGAAAGGTTAGATTATATTATGATTTTATTGGTGCATTAGAATCTAAGGCTATTATGCTCCAGGATAAATTGAGAAAGGTGTTCGACAAGGAGACAAAATATCTTCGAAGTTGTGTACTGCTGCCCTTGAGGAAGCTTTCAGAAGATTAGACTGGTCGCAGAAAGGAGTCAATGTGAATGGAGAGTACTTAAACCATTTACGATTTGCAGATGACATTGTGGTCATTAGCCACAATCCCAAAGAATTAGAGGAAAATCTTAATCAGTTATGCAGAGTTAGTAAGGATTTTGGACTAAAGATGAATATGGCTAAAACAAAAGTGATGATGAAGAAGTATGCCACAGAAAGGGATATAATGATTGAAGGAGCAGTAATTGAAAAGGTGGAGTCATATACTTATCTGGGACAAGTCATTAGCTGTAATAATAATAAATGGCTGGAAGTCAAGAGATGAATAAATTTTGGATGGATAGCATTCAGGAAATATAGTCACATATTGAGGAGCAATATCCCAATTTGTCTGAAACGTAAAATAATGAACCAATGTATACTACCCACCATGACTTATGGAAGTGAAACTTGGGCACTCACCAAAAGAATGGAACAGAAGCTGAGAACTACACAGCAAAGAATGGAACAAATTATATTGGGAATCAGACTGTTAGATAAGAGGAGAAACACATGGATTAGGCAGCAAACTCAAGTAAAGGACACTCTTATCAAAACTAAAGAACTAAAATGGTCTTGGGCAGCACACATAGCTCGAAGACATGTGACAGATGGACTAAGAAAATAACAGAATGGTATCCAAGAGGAGCTAGAAGAAAACCTGGAAGACAACAACGGAGATGGACAGATTAAATTCATGAGTTTGTGGGTAGTAAATGGATAGCCACTGCACAAAACAGAAGGAACTGGAAAGTTGCTGGAGAGACCTTCATCCTGCAGTGGATTGAAAATGGCTGATGATGATGATTTCAGTTACTTCAATGGTCACAATGAAAATAAAAATGCCTCACACAGTATTTCAGTTTTTCTCTCTGATTATTTGATACTGTATTGATAAATGAAACCAAGGCCAAATTCATTATTAGTTTTTTTTTTTTTTTTTTTATGAGAACCCCAAACAATAGAGGTATCAGAACATATAGTACTTCTGTATAGTGCACAGGTTGAAGGTGGATAAGATGAAAGACAATACTTGTTGACATTAGATTTCAATTTCTGTAAATCGTAATTTTCAAGAAATACATATGAAAGGAGGTTGTTCCAGAAAACAGAAGTTCAAAGAATAAATGAAGAAGAAGAAAAGTTGGTTCTGTGAGTTTGAAGTTGGACAGCAAAAGGATGTTGACTGGTTGCGGCAAGTGTCTGAAGTGGTTTGGAAGAAATAGCAGGGATTACAGAAGCCAATTTAGAAGAACACTGCCCATGGAAGAAAAGGCATGCAGCAGAAACAGAACATCTATGTGACAGAGAGTGAAGAGACTTTGTTAGTGATGAGTCATTAATTAACCTATGGAATCTAGAAGCTTGAGAGAGAGAGAGAGAGAGAGAGAGGTTTTGTGGCCACCCCCCCACCAGATGAAAGAACAGTATTCCATGGTAGGGCAGATCTGAGATTTGTAGAGAGTGAACAGCTGTTTGGAAGAAAAGAAATGCTGAGAGAGAGAGAAAGAGAAAACCCAGTTTTTTAGATGCAGAGGAAGCAATATTTTGTAATGTGGTTATGCCAAGAGAGATTAGAAGTGAGGGCAATCCCTAATAGACATATATGGCCTTGCCTAGAAATCAGTTCATCGAATATAAACATAGGCACAAAAGATTCCTTTTTTTGCAAGGTATAAGATAGGACTGAGTTTTAGAAGGATCAAAATCAACTAGATTATCTTTGCCCACTGGAGAATTACCTGGAGATCAGCATTTAAGGAAGTGGTAGTGGATATTCAAGAAGTTTAAGCTGTTTGTACAGGGCAAGGTTTCTCAAACTGGAAGGTGGATGCAATGTGCTATCATCAGCAAAACTATGGATAGGATTTCCAATTGATGGAAGGAGGTCATCAATATACAAGAGGGAAAAAAATGGGAGAAAGAACTGAACCTTGGGAACACCAGCATTATTGGACAGAGAGCCATCTACCATCACCCACAGTCAGCAGTCAGAGAGAAAACTGAATACCCAATTACAAAAAACAGTTCACAAAACATAAGATGGAAGCTCATTTAGAAGACCTTTATGCCAAACACGATCAAAAGCATTTGAAATGTCAAGGGCAACTGCTTGAGTTTTACCAAACTTTTCCACTGAATTTATCCATAGACAGGTAACACAAGATAGAATATCACCGGTGGATAGACCCTGATGGATCCATACTAGTGATCATTGATCAGATGGAAGGTTTCTAGCTAGTTGAAGAGTTAGCAGTTAATACATTTCTCCATTACTTTAGAAAAACTAGAAGTAAGTGCAATGAGACAATAATTGCCTGGGAAGGATTTCACAGTTTTTAGGAACTTGCTGGATGTGAGCAAATTTCCAAACCGAAGAGAAAAACACCTTTGGAAGCCAGCTGAAGTTGTAAACATTAAAATCACTAAGGAAAATAACCTCACTGTTAGGAAAGTTTGACTGGAAAAAGTCAAGTTTCAAAGAGAGGAAGTCAAAGAGTTCCAAATGATTAGTGGAGTTGGGAGAACGATAGAGGCAATGTATGAATTTGACAGAATGTGGTAGAGAGATTTTAAGATGACATTCCAAATTACTAATTCTGTAACACGGAATATCAGAGAACGTGTGCACAAGTACCATCTTCAAAGCAAAAGGAATCATGCAGAGAACAATTTGGACTACACAGGGATAAGCAATCATTGAATCAACTGATAAATTTGTTAGGAAAAAGTACATAGGGTTAGGCAAACTGTATGTGGAAATGGACACCAATGAGATTGGAACTGAGACCATGTATAATGAATAATGTAAAATGAATGAGGAAGTGTTTGGGAAGTTTAGATATTTTCACAGATACATTTGTTTTATTAGTTTGACAAAATCATGATGTATTCAGTAGTAAGGAAAGTTGGGGATGACATATTGTATGAAGTAATGAAATTTTTGGATAAGGCATACACATGGCAAGAATATACCCAGTTCCCGTTCCTTGACATAACATGACCTCGACAATGGCCCCAACATACCCACTACTTGGACTCCCTCCAGTCACCATCTGGCAGAGTAGGGGCAGTGAAATTATACACTAGCTGAGTCAGAAGCCTCCTAGAGAGTTACCAATAGGTTCAGTCCAGTGGACTATCTAGCAGCTGGCCTGTACACACTGTTTTAGAGCTGTACTCTCAAAATGTAAGGAAGATTGGATCTCACCATTATGTCCATCATAACTTCAAAAGACATCAATCGTACTGCATGATGGAAGAGACGGAAGGGTTCCGAGAGCTTTGCTCTGGAGACTAAACATGGGTTCCGCCATTTCAAGCAAAGTGGTGGTATTGCACCAGTTGATGAGTCATCTACCACCTAGTATTGCCCGGTAACAAAGAGGGGGTAGCATTTCTCCGTGTGGTGTTGGCACCACACTTCGATCCCTGCTTACGTTGATTCACGCCTGGGTGATCACCTCTAGTATACTAAGTGCCGTATTTCAGGTATTGCACATGGGAGTTCACATCTTCACGATGGTGGGACTGTTAGTCCCACCATCATGAAGGTGCAAGCAGAGGATTTGGCTGTCACAGACCAACCAGACTTTGCCGAAGTCAGGTTCACCTGATTTGAGTGTCGCCTGAATATCAGTTCCATCGGTGTTTTAGACTCCCAGGTAACGAGCCCAGCTTGACATACCTGAGAGAATGTCTGTGACAGCCTCAAGGACCATAGTTGTGAGTATATCTTTTATTACTAATTAAAATATTTTAACTGACAGCAAAAACGACCACACTCAGATAGTTACATCACTGGCCTCCATTCAGATGAAAAGCCTTGGATACCATCTGTTATTCCCACAGTCCATTATATTGAAGGTTTATTGCAGAATTACGTTGCTAAACCTACTTTTGTCTGAATGCCACCTGCTTAGTAATACAGTAAGTTATATTATAAAAAGAACATTGCTAAAAATAATAAATAGCCAAAAAAGTTATTTACTAGTATTATTCAGTGTGTGTGTATGTGTGTGTGTGTGTGTGTGTGTGTGTGTGTGTGTGTGTGTGTGTGTGTGTGTGTGTGTGTGTTTACAATACAATACAGACACAGCATGGGTTTGTTAAGGGAAAGTCTTGTCTGACAAATTTGATAGGATATTATGATGTGGTTACAAAGGAACTGGATGCAAAAAATAATTTTGATATCATATATTTGGATTTCAGGAAAGCTTTTGACACTGTTGCGCATGGAAGACTATTGTACAAATCGGATCAGAATGGTATTAAGGGTAAGTTGCTACAATGGATAAAAGGATGGTTAAGTGGGAGAAGGCAGAGGGTGGTAATCAATGGGTGCTGCTCTTCTTGGACTAATGTTATTAGTGGAGTCCCACAGGGTTCGGTGTTAGGTCCACTGTTGTTTTGTATATTTATCAATGATATTGATGAAGGTATATCAGGCTTAATGTCGAAGTTTGCAGATGATACAAAGGTTGGCAGGGTTGTTAATGACAGTAATGGCAGTGTGCTACTGCAACAGGATCTAGATAATTTGGGCAGATGGGCTAAGAAGTGGCAACTGAAGTTTAACCTTGACAAATGCAAAGTACTGCATATGGGTAGAAGTAACCCCAGAGAAACGTACCAACTGTGTGGTACTACACTTAAGGTGGTAGAAAATGAAAAAGACCTGGGAGTAATTGTGCAGTCAGATATGAAGTTCTCTGAGCAATGTAGACAGGCTGCCAGGGCAGGTCATGGGGTTTTGTCAATGATATATAGGAATTTTGCTAGCAGGGAAAAGGAGGTGATTATCCCTCTGTATAAGGCAATGGTCAGGCCACGCCTTGAGTACTGCGTACAGGTCTGGAGGCCTCATTTTAGGAAGGATGTAGATTTACTTGAGCGTGTACAGAGAAGGGCAACAAGATTGGTGAGGGGAATGAAGGGATCCTCTTACCAAGAGAGGCTTAAGTTCTGCAAATTGCAGTGGCTGGAGACTAGGCACCTGTGCGGTGATCTGATTGAGGTATATAAGGCCTTGAATGGGTTGAGCACGCTGAATTCTGATGGGATCCTTCCACTTATTCAGATTACGAACCTAAGGGGGCATAAATTCAAATTAAGAAAAGACAGATGTAGAATAGATGTGCGGAAATTTGCCTTTAGCCAGCGGGTGGTTAATTGCTGGAACAAACTTCCATCTGTCGCTGTGGAAGTTGATAGGTTGAATAAATTTAAGGAGGAACTGGACAGGCATTTGGAGGGAATGGTGTGATTTTTTTTTTTTTTTTTTTTGGCTGATGCTGCATAAGCTCATACATTTGCTTTCTTGCATCACATGCCACTACTACTACTACTACAATAATAAATGCAATCTTGTTTAAAGTAACAAATGAAATAAAATCTTTTACCTTCTAAATATTCTAATCTTTCAACAGTTATTTCATCACGATCATCTATGTTTCCCCATAGTTGTTCAATATCCTCATCTTCTGTTTCAGACTCCTTCTGGCTCATCACTAATAATGATCAAATGAAAATAATCAAAAAAGTATCTGCCAAGATTTTAAAAAAAAATTAATATAAATGCCCAGACAAGATATTATTACTACAATTATATTATATTTTTAGTAAAACACTAAGAAATAATGTATTGTCTTAAAAACTGTGAATATTACTCAAACTTACAGAAATATTTAAAACAAGACAATGTAAAATATAAGCCACTAATCTCAGTTTGAATTTCACAAAAATGATTATAAATAAGCAGGGTCACAGAGATAGAGAAGCCAAATTCATTAATTTGAAAATTAATATTCCAATTTTAACATTTAGTGAAGAACAAAGTGGATTTATGTCGGGTCGCTCATGTGTAGGCAATTTGTTTATTCTGCAGCAACTAGTGGAGAAAAGAAGAGCAAGGAATAAAGATACCTACTTGGCCTTCATCGATCTAGAAAAAGCTTATGATTCTGCTCCAAGAAAGCCCCAATTATGGAAAGCCCTACAACAGATGTCAGTTGATCCAGACTGTGAACTGATTAGGGAATTATACAATAACAACGTGGCATTTATTAAAGTTGGAAAGTCTCTATCTAAACCAATCTATCCAACAAAAGGGCTGAGGAAAGGCTATAGCTTATCACCTTTATTGTTTAATGTTTTCTTGGAATGGGCCTTGGAAGAATGGAAAAAAAAAAGCTGTTGTGGAATGGGAGTATTAATTAATGACAGATATTTATGGAATCTCAATTTTGCCGATGATCATGTCATCATAGCACAAGAAGCACGTGTTAAGAAAACTACATCTTACATATAACCAATGGGGGCCTCAATATCAATTTCACAAAAACAGAATTTCTAAGCACGACAGAGCATCTGCTGTGCTTAGAAAATTGAAAGTCACACAATTTATACCTCTAAAAACTGTTGACTTCTTCAAGTATCTTGGCTGTATTATAACTAAGGAAGGACTGGGGAAAGAGGAAGTTAGCACACAAATTTGCCAAAGTAAGAAGATTCTTTATGCCCTCAATACTATCAGGTGGGACAACAATATCTCCCTTAGAACAAAAAAACATATCGGACAGTCGTTAGTGGAATCGGTACTTTGCTGCGGATGTGAGGTGTGGGCACTGAAATAGGGGTGACAAAAAGAAGCTTAGGGCCCTAGAGATGAACTACCCTCATCGAAGTGCTAGTTTCCAAGCCTGAGAGGGTTACGAACAAGGAAATTTGCATGCAGATGAAGGCATTATAGAGCAAACTGAAAATAGAAAGCTGAGATGGTTTGGATATCTGATATGCATGAATGAAGAGAGATGGCCTAAAATTTTATGAGTAGATACCACAAGGGAAGAGAAGATGAGGATACTCTAGAAAATCATGGAAGGAGGGGTGCAATATCAGCTATAAGAGAGAGGAACTTGAGTTGGAAGATGCCTAAGTCCAGCGACTTTGGAAAATGGGAACGACAAGGCAATGATCTGTTGTATAAAGTCAAACATAGATAGATTATAACAATTATAGTCACATTTTACTTTGTTAAAACGTTTTTACATTTTCTTTATTATAATGTTATTTTGAATTTTTTTTCTTTATAAACAGCCAAAATTATTTTTCAAAAGAAATCCCCATTTCATCATATTTCACAATTGACAATATGTGTTATTTAAGCCGTAATATAACACAAAAATAAAATTTTCTGTTTATACTCTGGAATAACCACATGGTCAGGAGTTCCCAAGATAAAGAATAAACGGAAAAGCACCATATGCTGTGGCTTGAACCACTGTCATTATAGCACATGAAGCATTCTCGTGCTAACTTGGCTATGGCAGCCTATATGATGCACTTTTATTTGATAAAAACACATTTAAAATTTTATTTCATATACTGATGAATATAAATTGCAACAACAAGATATAAAATAAAATAAGACTGGAAATTTAGCAACATAAATGTATTTGTTGTGGATCCACAGAACATAGTCTATGATAGGAAGTTGTCTGGAGTTTCTATATGGGGAGGAGGGGAGTAATACAAGAATCCGGGGTTATATAAACACACATCTATATGCATAAATGCCCAATATATGCATAAAAAAAATAAAAATTATAAAAAAAAATGTTTTTAATGCAATTTTCATCTTTATATAACTTGCATTTCACCCTGGTAATCCCTTATTACTTCAAAAGAAAATATATTCAATATATCTATACTAAAAACAAATTCTCATGATTTAATTAATTTTAATTATTTTGTTTCAAGTCCAGAATGTTTTTTGTACTGATAATGAATGAATAAATGGATAAAGTTTATACAGATTTTGCGTTCTGCCAATACAATACATAGTGTTCTGTTAATTTCTTACCGATTCCAAATTATCCTGTTACTCAAAAATGATTGAAAAACTGTATTAAGATGTTACATGTTTTTTATATGGAATTTCAGAAAATTCTCTTCTTATTGAACCATGGTTCAATAAGAAGAGAATTTTCTTCTTCTTTAATTAAACAACTTTTTTATAAGCCTGTTTTCAAATGGTGAGTAATTAAGATGATATACCCATTTTAACCAGCACACTTTGTTCAAATTTCCCCATTTGCAACTCATTATAGAAATTTTTTCCTGATCCAATTACACACTGCTCTTACCCTCCCTTATTAGATTTCAGTACAGCTTTTCAGTGTTTCACGTGAATAACTGTATTATAAACTGTATCAATGTGGCTTTAGGAGCAAGTTACTACTATGGACAATGAAATGTTTAATGGTAGGAGAAAATAGTTATAAATGGCCACTTTTCTTTGCTGCCAAGCAGCTTACTGTTTCTGATATTTATTAACAATATTAAAAAACTTGAAATAGGCAGGTGCACTGGTGTCTCATAATTCATTGTACTGAACTAACTTTTCACTCTCCTGAATCCATAAATTCTTATACTGCTACAGCAGCTAAAATAGCAATTTCTATACATATGTATAAGAATATAAAATAAATGAGTAGTAGAGAAAATAAAAAAAAGGAAAAAGAGAGATAGTGAAGCAAACATCAGTGGCTGCAAAGCACTGCCTGTCACATGTTGTGGAAGCAGAATATAAAGTAAAAATATGCTAGCTGTATTATGGAAAGCCAAGTAAGTGAGAATAAAAAATAAACTAGTACATAGCTAAGGTTAAAAAGCAAAAAGCCAGTTCTAGCATGTAATATACTGATAAGATAAAATAATTATTAAAAATAAAAACATTTTTCTGCAGGCCTGCACAAACATTTCTGGAATGCAACTTCAAACAAGCTGCAGCAATCTTTTACTTTTATTGACTTGCCTGACATAGTGTTCTCCTAGTTACCTGGCTATTATAATTATTTTTTCTCAGAGCTCTTCTTATAGTTTCTGGATTACTGATTTTCTCCCAATGAATGTCACACTGAGTAGCAAGTTTATATTAGCATTAGTAGTGGCACATCATGCAAGAAAGCAAGCTTATACAGCATCAGCAAAAAAAAAAAAAAAAAAAGACATTTCCCATTTCACTTATCCATTACTTCCAAAAGTTTATCTAGTTCTTCCTCAAATTTATTTAAGCTATCAACTTCAACAACAACAGACAGAAGTTTGTTCAAGCAATCAACCACTTGCTAGCTAAAGGCAAATTTCCACACATCTATTCTGCAACCATCCTTCCTCAAATTTGAATTTATGCCCCCTCAAGTGCGTAATCAGAGCAACAGGAAGAATCCTACCAGCATTGAGCTTGCTCAAATAAAAACCTCAATCTCAAAGACCCTTAAACACCTCAATCAGATCACTTTGCAGGTGCCTAGTCTAAAGATGCTGCAATTTACCCCAGGGGCTCACATCTGGTGAGTATGGGGTTGGCAAACCCAGGGTCCTGAGCTGGATATCATCATTCATCTCTTTCTTGGTGATTCCTTTCTACTTCTCTCTCTCTCTCTCTCAGGGTAATGCAGGAATTTTTTTTTTGGCTGGTGCAGCATAAACTTCGGGCTTCCTTGCACCATATGGCTAATAATAATAATAAATAATAATTTGCAGAACTGAAGCATTTCTTGGTAAGAGCATCTCCCTTTGTGCCCCTCACCAATTCCATTACCCTTCTCTATATTCATTCCAGCAGTTCTACATCCTTCCTAAAATGAGGCCTCCAGACCTGTATGCAATACTCAAGATGTGTGTGTCCTCACCATAGCCTTATACAATGGAATAATAACCTCCTTATCCTTGCTAGCAAAATTCCTGTATATCAAAGACAAAAACCCCCATGAGCTGTCCTGGCAGCCTCTCTGCACTGTTCACAGAAATTCATATTTGACTGCACAATTATCCCCAGTATTTTTCATTTTCCAATATTGTGAGTATTGTAGCACACAGTCAGTACTTTACTCTAGGATTACTGCCACCCATATGCAGTACTTCGCATTTTTCAATGTAATCTACCTTCACCTTCCTAACCTCCTTTGTAACTTTATTACAGACTGGTTTATACCTACCATAGGCTTCTGTATCACCTAATAATTTATATGCATGCATCTCATGCATTTTTCTTCTCTACCACGAGTCTCATTAGTTCATCTGACATCCATTTAGGCCTTGAACAGTATTTCTTAGTTGGTATGAAAAGCCTACTAGCTTCCAAGGTTAATTCCTTGAATGCTTCCCATTTAGAATTTTCTGTGGGTAACATCATCAGTTGGTCCCACTGTACAGAATTTAAAAACTGTCTGAGACCACCGTAATCAACTTTACGAAAGCAAAATATCTTTATATCTTTAAGTAAATCCCACATCATTGCACTGTGATCACTGCCACCTGGTAGTTCCTTTATTTGAAGATTCTTAATGCATGAATAATCACTGCTGATAATCAGATCAAGGGTATTGCTTCCTCTGATTGCCTCTCGAATATGCTGTTGTAGAAAACAGTCATCCAATAAATCCATAAAAGTTTTGCTAGTATGCAAATGACCAACCCACAAGTTTCAGTCAATATCTGGGAAGTTAAAATCCCTCATTATAAGACATTCTGATTTACTGGCCCACTGTATTTCTCCATACAGTTGTTCGTTGTACTCATCTAGATACACTTATTTTTAGATTTTCACACTTTTCATAGCAACTGTCAATCATCACACACATTAACAAAAAAATTTGGTCTCATTTACAGTTTATCAGCCAAGTGGTCAACTGGAAAGCATGTTCTAGAATACGTGTTTGTGTGGACTGTGGTTCAAGCTCACACAACTGCTAAATATGGTTAATGATTGCATTCATTGCCAAAATAATTAAATAATGTGAAATTATTAGTTCTCTTAAAAGTCAATTATATCTCCATTTTTTTATATTGTTTCTTTATATTGTTTATCTTGAAAATATAAGCCTTTCTTGTCAACCATTATGCCTATTTCTGGACAAGCTATCCTTGTTTATTGCTTTGCTTGTGCATACCTCACACCACTTGCCTAGTCAGAACACAGGTTGAGGTAAGAAAAACATGTGTTCTTTCATGTGACATTTCCTGGCTGCATAAGAAAAAAACACGTTTTTCTTACCTCAACCTGTGTTCATTCATGTGACATTTCCTGGCTGCAGAAACGTAATAACATTGGACAATTAACTACTTTAACTGACACACGTATCTGGTGAGTATGGGCTTGGCACACCCAGGGTCCTGAGCTGGATATCATCATTCTTCTCTTTCTTGGTTATTCTCTCTCTCTCTCTCTCTCTCTCTCAGGGTAACTTGGAAATTTTTTTTTTGGCTGGTGCAACATAAGCCACATATGGTGCAAGGCTTAGTTGCACCATATGGCTAATAATAATAATTAATGGTTTCTTTACTCCCCCTTTTTAATCTCAATCGTATAATAAGTACTTGCCAATTAAACGACCTTTTAAGCATCCAATTTGAGAGTATGTCTGGTGCGCAAATAACAAGGTTCACTGAAATTTTGTATTTTATTTAACAGTGTTTAGATTTCATTTTGAAATGTTTTTACATGTTCTTTTTTTATTAATTTGTATTAGTATCAGCAAATGCTGCAAGAAAGTTCTGCTGCAAAAAATTCTGCACATTTTCCTGCAACCATCCTTCCTCAATTTGAATTTATGCCCCTCATGTGGGTAGTCTGAACAGAAGGAAGAATCCATTAGCATTAAGCTTGCTCAATCCATTTAAAGCCATGAGCACCTCAATCCAATCGCTTCGCAGGTGCCTAGTCTACAGACCAGTGGTTTTCAACCAGGGTCCCGCAACAACATTCCAGGGGTGCCACTTAATTTGGGTTTAAGTTAAACTTTTTTTTTTAAAAAAATTTATATATTTATTTCATTATAAAAAGGTGTATGGTATCTTTTTAATTTTGTGGTGATCTATAATTGATGTTTATTTAGTACCTCTATATAAATATAAAGAATAAAATTATTATATATATATATATATATATATATATATATATATAATTTGTATTATGAATTGTAATTTTGTTTATTGGTATGTACAAGTTAGTGAAAATGCAGCATATTAGTACGCAGAAAACTCTGAATTAGCAAAACGGCATTTTAGTTAAATCTCATATTGTAAATACCTTCACAATGAGTTGCCATGATATTGCACTACTTCAAATAAGTAACGCTTCACCAAAGGAGAAGACTATTGTTACTTATTCTCAGCAGATACCACCACCACCCAGACGGCACTGTTTTAAATATGGTATGGGATAAAGATCTGTTATCCTCACACTATCCCTATTAGACTTAGGAAAGCAAAAAAGATGTAGGAAGGTAATAGTAGGAGAGGAAGAAATGCCATTGAAGGAAGAAAGGGACAGTTACTCCTTCAACTCACACCATTCAAAAACCCATAAATTCCTCGAATAGGCAATGCTTCCCCAGTAGAGAAGATCGTTGTTACCTATTCTCAGAAACTCCGTGGCCATCAGCCCCCCCCCCATACGGCAATGTTTTGGAGCTTATTGGCTCCTTATCGGTGGGTGGGCAGGTACCCTGGTGATGCAATGATGACAAACCAGTTATGAAGTATAACTCCACATTATGGGAGATGCCTGATGGTGTATAAAGTGAATTTAGACTGACAACATCATGGCAACTCTTTGTGAAGGTATTCACAATATGAGATTTAACTAAAATGATGCTGTTTTTGATAATTTAGTTTGCTGTGTACTAATATGCCGCATTTGCACTAACTTTGTGTGTGTGTGTGTGTGTGTGTGTATATATATATATATATAAGAGCCCACTGTGATTCTGTCTCGCATTCAACCTAACCTATTCCCACAGTCCATTATATTGAGGGTTTAAATTTTTTTTAACTACTTCATTATGCAAATATATATATATATACACAGGGTGTCTCAAAAATACATGGCATAACTTCAGGAATGAGTTCCTCATATATAGACAATAAAAATATTTTATATCAATATAGTTCAGGAAATGCTTGGTTTCCGAGTTTTGAAGGCCTGTCTATGACACTTAACTGTCCACATCACCTTATAGTAATTGATCAAAATGTCCACCTTCTGCCTGAATACAGGCCTCACGATGTCTCATGGACTCGCGAAGACGATGCCAAATTCCTGGCATGTTTCGTATTGTCTCACACGAGGTGTAAAGGTCCCACGTTCACAAAGGCGGCGATGGATACCTTCAAACGTTTTCCTGTCTGGAAATCTTCATTCTGGGAACCTTTCGTGGTACAAACGACGAGTCCCCAGGGCATTGCCATCCGCCAAACCGTACATAAAGTGCATATCCGCTTGCTCTTGATTTGAGTACATGGTCGGAATGGAAAACCACCATATTCTGTCAGTACCTTGTGATGCCTTCTGAGCATGATGCTAATAACCGAATATGTCCAGAATACTTGAAAGCGGTTGATACCCTAAAGAGACGTACAGAACAGGATTAGTGGTGTCATGCGGGGGGTTTCTCCTCTTCCAGTGATTGAAAAAGACTTCTCCCAGCAGTGACTGGGGTCGTCAGTCACAGTGGCGTCAGTGTTGGGGTCTGCAGGAACCGGGCAGGTGTGTGTTTGCATTGATTGTGAGATAATCTTGTAAGATCAATTTGTATTGAATGAAATTTGTATTATTATTTAGTCTGAGAGGTGTCAGACAATGTTTGCTAGATAGGGCAACCTACCTCCTCGCGGTGGGGACGGAAACTCGTGAGGGGGGCGGAGACGCCGTCCCCCCGCGAGGCTAAAGGTTGTGCTCTCTTTAATTTGTTATCATAAGTCAAGTTAGACTTTGTAATTGTTGTTTTTGTTAAGGTTAATTGACCTAAGAATTGTAACAAATAAACAGTTATGAAATATTGGTAGATGGGCTTCGGCCCAGGTGACCAGTTAGGAAAAGCTTGAAATATGATGATGATGAGTACCTTGTGATGAAGGAAATCACCTGCGAGAGATAATACATTCCGGTTAATAACTCATGAACCAAACATTTCCGGAGCTATGTTGATATAAAATATTTTTATTGCCTACATATGAGGAACTCATTCCTGAAGTTATGCCGTGTATTTTTGAGACAACCTGTATATACCCAGCGAGAGAATCGGATCTAACAGGCAGAAAATTGAGTAGGGGTGCCACAAAATAAAATAAATTACTTAGGGGTGCCGTTAGTAAAAAAAGGTCGAAAACCACTGCTACAGACGCTGCAATTTGCTGAACTGAATATTAATTAGATATTAAATAAAATATTATTAATATAAAAATTAAAGAATGCAAGATATCTTACTTGCTTGCAGTAAGTAGTCCATTACTGGATAGATTAAAATACACGAGTTAATAACTTTTAATCAAGATTTAATAACGTCATGTATTTGATTTAATATCAGACCGCAAAATAATAAAAAAAAAAACACTGAAGACTTTGACATGAACATGTGAACACATAATCTGAGTACAGATATCCGCGCTAAATAACTCACGTGAGATCTATTATCAGTTACCTTCATGGCAGTTAAAACACCTACTGTTTTCATCGCCTAGTAAGCATCACACAAAGATCAAATCAGAGATAATACACATGTCGAAAGGGTAAATATATCGCATGACGGAAAACACTTGAAACACGTGGCAGTTGTTTAAATCTACTCACGTGGCTCTGCGACATCAACATCTTTACATAAATAACTACATTGCATACAAACTACTGTATATCTATAACAGAGCCACGCTGCGTCAATGGCATGTTTGGATATGCTGTCCCAAAATTATTAAGATAAATATTAAAACGCAATTTTATATTTAAAACTAAATCGGTTCTTAACCAACTTTTCTTACTACTGAACAAGAGCATTAGTTATTATTACATTAATATTTCTTAAACAAAATTAACATTTTTTCCAGTCGAATTAGTCCTATCTAAATCTGTGTTCCTCCGGTCTACACTTCGTTTCGCTGACTGCTATGCACAGTATCATATTTGACAGATAGTTAATTCAGTTAGTTACGAATATGTTCATTATTCAGTTCTCATTTTCCACAACTCTGTTTCTATTTAAGTAACACCATCAAAGTGTTACTCTCAACACTACCAGACTTATCCCCATCAGGAGAGGAATCTTTCAGGTAGATGTCCTGAGCTATGATTCTATCTCGCGTTCAACTTAACCTATTCCCACAGTCCATTATATTGAGGGTTTATTGTACTATATAATAATTCCTCAGCAATGTCAGTAGGTATTTCAGAATTACATTGCTAAACCTACCTTTGTCTGCATGCCACCTGCTTAGTAATACAGCAAGTTAAATTATAAAACGAACATTGCTAAAAATAATAAATAGCCAAAACGTTATTTACTAGTATTATTCAGTGTGTGTGTGTGTATATATATATGTTTGCAATACAATAATAAATGCCATCTCATTTAAAGTAACAAATGAAATAAAATCTTTTACCTTCTATATATTCTAATCATTCAATAGTTATTTCATCCGATCATCTATGTTTCCCCAAAGTTGTTCAATATCCTCATCTTCTGTTTCAGACTCCTGGCTCATCACTAATAATAATCAAATGAAAATAATCAAAAAAGTATCTGCCAAGATTTAAAAAAAAAATAATATAAATGCCCAGACAAGATATTATTTCTACAATTATATTATATTTTTAGTAATAACACCTAACCTAAACATATCCAACATGCTCAAAAACAGTAAACACGGACACAACCTTAAAAAAAGAAGGAAAAACCTGAACATCCTCTCCCACCTTATATACATGGATGACATCAAGCTCTACGCAGTAACTCCAGCAAATACTCCGGGTACCACCGAAAAATTCAGCAATGATATCAGAATGGAATTTGGACTAGACAATTGCAAGATCCACGGATTGCTTCAAGGGAAATTGGTCGGCCGAAACTACCAACTGCAGACTGGTGAAGAAATCGAAGTCATGGCTGGGGGAACGACCTACAAATACCTGGGGATGATGCAGTCTCAGCAGTTAGAGCACAAGTAAATCAAGGCCTGCCTGACCAAAAAATAGGTTAGACAGGCCTTCCCTCTGGTCAACTTTGCTCAAAGCAAAGGTCAACGGAGGGAACACAGTATAAACATCTATTCAGTCCCAGTGCTAACATACTCCTTCGGGATCCTAGATTGGAATAACACCGAGCTGCAGAATATCATGAGAAAGACAAGGACAATGATGACTAAGACGCCAACACCAACCGAAGTCAGCCGTGGAGGGACTAATAGTTCGGAAAGAGAGAGGAAGGGGCCTGATAGACCTCATCAAGCAACAGAAAACAGTGATAGCTAACCAGAAGGATTGCTTCCAGAAACACAGCAGCACTCTACCAGGCCATAAGGAAGATAGAGAAGCGGTATACCCCACTAAACCAAAGCAAGGAGTGCCTCCCAACCAGGAGGCCCAAACGAAGCTAGAAAGATGTGCAGAGAAGACATTCCATGGCAGACACTGCAATGATTTCCATCAAGATCACATAGATAAAATTGCTTCCAATGCATGGCTCACGAGCGGGAAGCTCTTCCCCGAAATTGAAGGATTCATGCTCGCCATCAAAGACCAGGTAATCAACACCAGAAACTATAGAAAAATACATCGGCAAGGAGCCTGGAGTGTCCGATGACACATGCCGACATGCCACACCTGGCCTCAGAAACGATCCAACACATCACCGCGGGATGCAAGGTGATCACCCAGAATGAGTGCACTCATAGACACGACCAGGTAGCCAGGATAAGCTGTCGTTAAGGTCAGGAGTCCAACCCGATCTGGATCGAGGAGTCACTGTTAACCGTTTGGTGTCAGCATAGTCAGTGACTGATTAAATACAGTTCGACATGAGAGTCCCTGCGAGGCTGAGGTCACAGTCGATAGGGACTTCCCAAGGAATGCAGGATGCTGTTTCTACACAGAGTTGGTGATTAAGGTATTTAGGTGCTGTAACGTATTTGATTATTTTGTTGTCAGGGATGTAGAAGTTTGGAACCTCCAAGGAACCACTAGGTGGCAGTGTTCACAGTGTACTGATGTGGGATTTACTTAAAGATATAATTACCATCAGGGGTAAAGGAAAGGGTTTTTGCTTCCGTAAAGGTGAGTACAGTGGTCTCAGAAAGTTTTTAAATTCAGTACAGTGGGATCAACTGATGATGTTACCAACAGTAAATTCTAAGAGGGAAGCATTAAAGGAATTAATCGTGGATGCTACTGAAAGTTTCATACCTATTAAGAAATATTGTGCAAGGTTTAGGCCTAAATGGTTATCAAATAAACTAATGAGACTCGTGATAGAGAAGAAAAATGCATGGGATGCATATAAATTATCAAGCGACTCAGAAGCCTATGGCAGATATAAGCTAGTCTGTAGTAGTACTAGTAGTAGTAATAGTGGCATGTGATGCAAGAAAGCCAGTGTAGTAGCTTATGCAGCATCAGCCAAAAAAAAAAAAAAACCACACCATTCCCTCCAAATGGTGACCTGTAATCAGGTCACAAAGGAGGTTAGGCAGGCGAAGGAAGATTAAAATAAATCCTAGGCAAAAGATGCTAAGAAAAATAGCAAGGATTTCTTTACTTATATAAACTCTAAAAGGAAGGGGATGAATCTGATTGGCCAACTTGACATCAATGGTTCGACTATTGATGATCCTGCTCAGATAGCAAACAAACTGAAAGAGTATTTTGCATCTACATTCACACATGAGGAATGATTAAGTTTTGAAAATGCCAGAAGGTTATCAAATTATAGCAGGATACTTACTGATTTTGTAATAACTGAGAGAAAAATGGAGGAGAAATTGTTGAAGTTAAACATAAGAAAAGCACCTGGGGTGCATGGGATCTATCCAGTTATATTAAACGAGGCGATAAAGCAACTAAGCAAACCCTTAGCCATAATTATGAGAGCATCCTTGGACTCAGAGGAGGTTCCCACGGACTGGAGATGTACAAATGTATCCCCAATTCACAAAGGGGAATCGAAGGGTGACAAGAGTAATTACAGACAGTTAGTTTAACTTCTGTTCCGGATAAAATAATGGAGTCACTGGTTAAAGATGCATTGCAGGATCATCTAGACAAGACTGCAGCAATAATTCAGACACAGCATGGGTCTGTTAAGGGAAAGTCTTGTCTGACAAATTTGTTAGGATATTATGATGTGGTTACAAAGGAACTGGATGCAAAAAAATAATTTTGATATCATATATTTGGATTTCAGGAAAGCTTTTGACACTGTTGCGCATGAAAGACTATTGTACAAATTGGAGCAGAATGGTATTAAGGGTAAGTTGCTACAATGGATAAAAGGATGGTTAAGTGGGAGAAGACAGAGGGTGATAATCAATGGGTGCTACCCTTCGCGGACTAATGTTATTAGTGGAGTCCCACAGGGTTCGGTGTTGGGTCCACTGTTGTTTTGTATATTTATCAATGATATTGATGAAGGTATATCAGGCTTAATGTCGAAGTTTGCTGATGATACAAAGGTTGGCAAGGTTGTTAATGACAATAATGGCAGTGTGCTACTGCAACAATATCTAGATAATTTGGGCAGATGGGCTAAGAAGTGGCAACTGAAGTTTAACCTTGACAAATGCAAAGTACTGCATATGGGTAGAAGTAACCCCAGAGAAACGTACCAACTGTGTAGTACTACACTTAGAGTGGTAGAAAATGAAAAAGACCTGAGAGTAATTGTGCAGTCAGATATGAAGTTTTCTGAACAATGCAGACAGGCTGCCAGGGCAGGTCATGGGGTTTTGTCAATGATATATAGGAATTTTGCTAGCAGCGAAAAGGAGGTGATTATCCCTCTGTATAAGGCAATGGTCAGGCCACGCCTTGAGCACTGTGTACAGATCTGGAGGCCTCATTTTAGGAAGGATGTAGATTTGTTTGAGCGTGTACAGAGAAGGGCAAGATTGGTGAGGGGGAATGAAGGGATCCGCTTACCAAGAGAGGCTTAAGTTCTGCAAATTGCAGTGGCTGGAGACTAGGCACCTGCGCGGTGATCTGATTGAGGTCTATAAGTCCTTGAATGGGTTGAGCACGCTGAATTCTGATGGGATCCTTCCACTTGTTCAGATTACGAACCTAAGGGGGCATAAATTCAAATTAAGAAAAGACATGTAGAACAGATCCCCTGGTGGGGTTCGAACCCGGTAAATGACACTGGTTCGAACCGGTCAATGATATTTCAATGAGACCCGTATCATGTCATGGATTTGAAGAACTCATAGAGCCTGATAAAGAGGTGATGGCAGTTTAATCGCCACAAACATGGTGTTGCGCAGATGATGATTATTATTATTATTAGCCATATCGTGCAAGGAAGCCAGAGGCTTATGCTGTACCAGCTAAAAAAAATTTCTGAGTTACTTTGAGAGAGAGAGTCAGAAATATAAGGAAATCACCAAGAAAGAGTGACCACCAAATACTCACCAGATGTGAGCCCCTAGGGTATGGACGAAATGGTTTAAAAGCCAGTTCCCTAGATCTTCAATTGGGTCCTAGAAGAATATACACGGAAGCGATATCAATGTGGCTGGAATGGCAACGTAGCTAGACTATAATAGCTTCAAAAGCTTGAGTTGTGGTTGAGGTCGAATGCTCATAGGAGAAAAGGGGGGGGGGTGTTATATGGTATGGCTACTCCACCGCCTCTAGATTGCTCCCTGGAGGCAGACAGCATGTGGTAACCAGCAATAGCTGAGCAGAAAGAGTGTGTCTTCATTAGGTTGAAACCACGTTTCTTCAAGGCTGACCTCGTCAGCAGCCTGAGAGAGAGGATATGTTTTGTTGAATCTACTTTTTTCCTAATGGACCTGATGTTTTGGAAGTACACCCTAATGACTGGTGTTCGATGAACTTCAGTTCTGACTGAAGGTGTCCTGAGTTGGTGTGTTCGCAGACGAACGGAACGAATTCCTGACGTAAGTTGGACCGGAATTTGATTAGGATCACACAGGAGACACGGGAAACTTTTATCATGGCAGGGTGGAACTTTGACTGTGGGGCTTGGCAGAGCAGTGGGATGAATGGGAGACTGCCGGGATCGTTGGAAGTTGTCGGGGAAGAGTCAAGTCAGTTGTGGGTTGTGGCGTTGCAGACTTGGAAGTTGGGGAAGGTGACTGGTTCTCCTATTATTATAAAAGAGTCTAATAATGGTACCGATAGATTCAGTTCCAATTAAATTGAACAGGTCTGGCAAGCATTCAATCCTGAAGGATGGGCAGTGGGGGTTTCTGGTGTGAAGTTGCTGTACCTTTATCGGAGGTTTAGTGATCATGTAGAACCTGTCATGAATCGTATTCTGAAATCTTCGAAACCGCACTTCGAGGTACAGTATTCGCGATCTGTGGGTTCATTATGAATAACTGGTAGTTTCTGTACGATTATAATTTGTAAAAGAATAAGAGAAGTTTAGCTCAATATGGTTCGTGAAACACGTGTCATACTTTCCAGAAATTGAAACGAATATAACTTACAGTTGAAATAAGATTAAAAAATCGAAAATATTACATTACAGTAAAAAATAAATTGAACACAATTAAAAATTAATTAAAAGAATTTAACAAAAAGGCTCAGCCTTCTTTCTCAACAGTACCTTCGAAAGCTTCAGATATTTTATCGCTTTTAACCTGGTATATTTTATTGTATTTTATATTTTATTTGTTTTATATCCACTGTAAATAGTAATTTATTGTAAGCTTAATTATAAAGTTATGAAAATTTTGGCTTTCGTTTTATTTTATTTCAACATACGGTTGGTGAAAAATACTTCTGGTTGTTTCACGAGAGGTACCATGAATCAAGAGCGAACGAAGGGCACGCCAGACAATGAGAAGAATGTCCTACGTCTTGCAGAAGGCAATCCGAGTACGAGTACTCGAGCGATAGGCCAACGATTGGGTATTTCCCAATTCACTGTATGGAGGATACTGTCAACAAATCAAATAAGTTCATACCATCTGCAACGCGTCCAATCATTGGAGCCTGCGGATTATCCACTCCGGACGACTTTTGCTACTTGGTTTCTTCACCAGAAACGGCTCGCAAATGCTGACTTCCAGCGGGACCGCTGTTCACGCGACCTCCCTTTCAACGTCCTCTACCGCATGACGAAAGCATTTCGGACCCTTCAATGCTATGTGATTCCGATTCGTCTTTGTGCTCCCTATACCTCCTGCAAGTTTGTCGCACTGGTAGTGAATCACCCTGTATACGAGGGGTGACCATTTTATTCGCCGATTGGTGTAAGTTTCATTTTTACCGGGTGAACGTTTCATAACTGCCGCTAGAGGGGCTCTTCCTGATCGGTGCTGAGCAGACTGTGTGCGCCGGTGTTGCCAATTTAGCGGTTTTCCCGCTAGTTTTAGCGGAATTGCTTCAGGTTTGGCGGATTTAAATATGTAATAGCAGAAAGAGTATAAAATATGTTTAGCATTTTATATATTTTTGCAATGTAACATTTAAATTAAGAAATATTTAATATTTAAAAATATTTCATAATGAAATGTTTTGTTGATATACATATCATTATTATTAGCCGTATGGTACAAGGAAGTTTGATACTTATGATGCACCAGCCAAAAAAAAAAAAAAAAAAAATTCCGCGAGTTACCCTGAGAGAGAGAGAGAAGTAGAAAGGAATCACCAAGAAAGAGAAGAATGATGATATCCAGCTCAGGATCCTGGGTTTGCCAAGCCCATACTCACAAGATGTGAGCCCCGGGGGCTCACATCTGGTTAGTATGGGCTTGGTAAACCCAGGTATGGGATATAAAGCGACATGACGGTTCAGGGATTCCAACAATTTCAATAGGTAGTTACACTCGTGGAGAAACGACATGACCGTTGGGTCATAGCTTTAAACTGTTGAATCAAATCGAAAAATGTGGGCTCAAGAGTGGAAAAGTGTTGTAAAAATTGTTTTACCTAAAGAACTGCTTCGCAAAATAGGCACACAAGAAGCACATGATGAGGAGGTATTGAATTTCGACTCTAATTTAGATTTTTAGATATATATTCTATATTAAAAACAGAAAATAAATAACTTTTTATGTATAATATATATTTTTTAAATCCCTACAAAAAATGAAGGCTAAATCCTATTAATGGGTGCCATAAAAAATATATGCTTAAAAAAGTTAGAAAAATTTTTTAACAATTAACAAATTATCAAAAATTCAATTGAAACTTTCAAAATACATAAAAAAAAAAAAATGTACCTTTCTATTTTATTTATTTCTAAAATAAGGTAATTAAAGAATTTTTCTTTAGAAAATTTTCTTCTAAATAGAAACTCATATAGATAACCTACTAGTAGACTATCCTGTGTTCCAAATTGGTATTATAATTTTCTTTTGGCATGTAACCAAGTGTTTTTCAATATTTTGAGTAAGAGCACTTGAATCATTTGGAGAAACAAAATTATAGCGATAAATAACCTCATCATGGGTATAATTAATGTCTCAGTAGAGATCTTTATATGCAGGCCATATATCACTGATGATTCTTGTACCTGGCAATATTCTTTCTCTTATAATTGATAATAGAGTTGTTTTATCTCTATTTTCTACCGGAACTAAAAAAAAAAACATCCTTTGGTAATTCTTTCGAATGCACAAAAACCCATTGTGTTCCTATTAATCGTCCTCTATTATATTCTGTTTTGAAAAATGCTGATTCATCAATTTCAACTTCGATAGATATTCCATTTTCTGATATCCCTCCTAGTTAACTAACTGAATCAATTATTGATATCATTCAGATCTCCCTCAGATCTTTGCATTTTTCAATGTGTTTTTATTGATATTTAAATCAAGAGCAGTGGGATCTTGAGACCAGAAGTATAGAAATAATAAATTTTGAGATAACGATCATCTACTATCATCAAAAAATGATTTATGTCTAATACTCTTCGTTTTACGGCAAGTTTCCTACAATCCCATCTAAACATATCAGTTTTACATTCACTTTTTTGTAAGCCACATTTCAAGATTGCAAACTTCACAAAAATCTGTATTTTGCAAAATGTGTTTTTCACCAACCAAGAAAACAAGTGATCAATATTGCCACTGCATAAATTCAACTCCGTTAAACGGTGGTTGTTATTTTTGACTCCTTCCTCAGAATAAACTGCATTTGATATGCAATTTGGAAGTTTTTGTTTGGACATAATGTAGGGGTTTTAAAAATTTTTGAGGCACCCATTATTTTTGATGGCACCAATTAATAGGATTTAACCCAAATGAAAATTTAAACATCTGGCGGGTTAAGTGTTAAAAATAGAGGATTTTGAGCATGCGGCTAGCGGGAAATATTATTAAGAGTTGCAACAGTAATGTGCGCATGGCAGTACTTGTCGAGCTAGTGTTCAGTTTGCCAATTTAGCGGTTTTCCCGCTAGTTTTAGCGGATTAAAATATGTAATAGCGGATAGAGGAAAGAGTATAAATGTAAAACTTTTAAATATGTTTAGCATTTTATATATTTCGGCAGTGTAGCATTTAAATTAAGAAATATTTATTTAATAATATAAATATTTCATAATTGAAATGTTTTATTGATATACATGTTAAACATAGAGATATCTTATTTCAGTTTTATAAAGCGAAGAATCGGTTTAATATTATTCAAGGATATTATACGTAGTTGCACTCGCGGAAAAACATGACCGTTGGGTCATAGCTTTAAATTGTTCAATCAAATCGAAAAATGTGGATACAATACGGGCTCAAAAGTGTTGTAAAAATTATGTTTTACCTGAAGAAGTGCTTCGCAAAATGGGTGCACAAGAAGTGCTTCGCAAAATGGGTGCACAAGAAGTGCTTCGCAAAATGGGTGCACAAGAAGTATGCGATGAGGAGGTATTGAATTTCGACTTTTGGATATTTTATATTAAAAACAGAAAATAAATAACTATAATATATTTTTTAAATCTTTACACACAAAACTATGCACCTGCGAGGTGATCTAATTGAGGTGTATTTTTTTTTTGGCTGCTATATAAGCTCGCTTTCTTTCATCATATGCCTCTACTAATGCCAATACAACTGAAATACTTTGTCAACCCAACACTTCCAGTGGAAAAACATGACAAACAAGTGGACTTTTCATTACTAAGTATGAGTCACTGATTTTGCACACAAATTGCAATAGAAAATCCTAACACCTCCCAAAAGCCATAAATTAATTTATCTTAAATTCTTAAAAAAATTATATGATTGCATGTTAAGCAGAATGCTTGCAATTAAAGCTGGTGTCTGTATATTTTGCCTGTAATTGTGTGCCTTCTTTAGTTGGTTTGCTATGAAAAAAGGTTTTTGGTAGAAAGCACCATGCAAGTGGATGATCACAGGAGTGGCAAGGTTATATGGGCAGGAGAAATGAAATGTCTCTAAATAATCTGCCTCCTGGGGCCCAGCGGCCAATTCCTCCTACTGCTCACATTACTATACCTCCTCAATGTCTATTGTAGTCATTGGTCATTTTGAAATCAAAGAAAGTGGTGGGCACTATGTAGCATACTGGCTGCCGCATTCAGATGCTATTTATTTTCCCAATAAAACAGATGCTAGATTAGCTTTTTAGGCATGTTAGGTGCCAAAGTGACATGACATGTCAGTATACTTGCGTTTTTGATTGGCTTGCTGAAGGAAAAAAGCTACGCCTTACCTTAGACTGACCTGAACTTGGGCCATTGTGAAGAAAGCCCATAAACGGGTTTAAACTCTGGACTTTTCCTCTGTGCGGAAGGATGGCAATCATAATCACTGCTTGGCCTCTGTGCAAGGTTAAACGAAGCCACCACTGGCAGTCAGTATGAAAGTGCTGCAGCCCAAGTTGATCTTGGCTCAAGCTCAGTTGACTACTAAATATGGTTAAATGTCTATTGTTGCCATGTTGCAAACTCAAACCTTATGTAACCATGCTGTGGTAGTTTTGTTTTTTTTTTAACTGTTGTCACTACTTTTGCTATTGTAGTGACACAAATCCAATGATTTTTGATTCAATGTATAAATTCAATGATTTTTAAATTTATACTTCATTACATATGAAGAGAAATAATGTATGTAAAAATTCATTTAATAAAAGGAAGTTAATTTAATGAACTCCCTCATGTTCACAAAACTGGTCCTCCAAAGGTGACCAATTACAGAGGGAGACCATTTAGTGAGGTTCTACTGTATCTCTTTTGGGGATTACCCTGACTTCTAATCTCTCTTGGCACAAGCATATTACAAATATTGCTTCCTCTGCATCTAAAAAACTTGTGCTTTCGGCGTTAAATACATCGCAAATCCGCCCTACCATGGAATATTGTTCCCACATCTGGGGCGATGTCCCCAAAACCTCTCTCAGGCTTCTAGATTCCATTCAGAAGAGTGCAGTTAGGTTAATTAATGTCTCCTCTCTAACAGTCTCTCCACTCTGTCTCATAGACATACTATTTTTGCTGCATGCCTTTTCTAGATACTTCCACGGGCACTGTTCTTCTGAATTGGCTTCTATAATTCTTGCTCTTTCAAAACGGTCCGAACACGTGCCGCCACCAGCCAACATCCATTTACTGTCCAACTTCAAACTCACACAACCAACTTTTGATCTTCCTCGTTTATTCATTCAACTGCCATTTTCTGGAACAACCTTCCTTCATACGTATTTCCTGAAAATTAGTCTACAGAAGTTCAAGTCTAATGTTAACAAATATCTTCTTTCATCTTCTCAACCTCCAAGCCAAGCAAGGTACTAAGTACTATAGGTTCTAATACCTCTCGTGTTTGGGGTTATCATAAAAAAAAAAGTTTGATTGAAATTCTGCTTAGTATGATTTTAAGAAGTATCTTGCTAGCATGGGAAATTAGCCTAATAGTCCTGAAATTTGAGCAAACTTTCAGATCTCCTTTTGGTAAGGGAATGAAAATTGATTTGTTCCAATCTGATGGCTACTGTCCCAAATCTTTACAATCATTTTATGAAAAAACTTGGCAACCTTCACACCTGTAGCTATAATCAATTCTGTTTGGATTTCATCAATTCCAGGAACATGTTAGTTCTCTGATGGCTTTTCCAATTTCTTCCTTCAGTGGAACTGGGTTATGATCACACTCTTGAAAACAGATTTGAAGGCAGATTGTTAGTGTTAATGGGGTATTACTGCTGTGTATATAGTATAAACCAAAAGTTATAAAAAGGTTATTCTCAAAAATTATCCATTTTTAATGGATAATTCTTGAGAATAACCTTATTTGGGGGGGGGGCAGAGATCATAATCTTGTTCTGAGTATATTCTTTACCCAACAAGCACTAGGTAGAACTTAAGTCAATAAAACAATATGTGATATACAATCATAAACAAAAACCAAAGTGGCTACAGTCTTATGTATATGCCATTTTGTGTATACTAAATAAACAGAGGATTGTTAAACCATTTTGTTATTCCAATATAAAAATAATTCTTGCCAATTTATTAAAAATTTGAGAAGCAGCCAATGGGTAAGGTGAAAATAGGGCCTTGTGTATAGAAAAATCTGGATGAAAAACAGGTGTCAAATGGAAAAATCCCCACTCCCTCGATATAATTTGAATATGTTGGGTACCTGATGAAAATGAACTTCTCTAATACAGAAATGTAAAGGAAGACAGCATTATGGTAATTTTTGAGCTGGCCCTGCAGAAAACAGAATTTTGTTGGACTCACATTTTGTTCTTTGATCATAACATACAGTCTAAAACTTACCTGCACTGCAGTTATTGAAATTTCCATTACCTGTATGACTCTAGCTTGTTCTTGGTATCACTTGTTAAAAGGATTAATATGTATGATTTCGGGCAGAAATTAAAATTAACATTAAAAAAAAGTTGTGCAGATTAAAAAAACTTATCGTAAAATAAAAAAGATTTTAAAATAACTTAAATTTAAGAAACTATAAAATCAGTATAAACTAAATTAAAATATATTAGAAATATATATGATAAAATTTAAAAACACATATGGGAGCTTTCACAGTTGCTGTATGCAATCTTTTCCACCCATATTCAACTAAGTTGAATATGGTTCAGTACCCTTATACTGGTAGATGCATAGCTCATGTACAGGTCTAAGTCATATAAGATAAGGGTAAAGGGGGAAGAAGAGATACCTTGCACACATTAAGGGAGAGAAAGATAAGAGATTATAGGATGAAGGGAGAGAGAGTTAGGAGGGAAGGCAGAAGGAAAATTAGTGCATCTGTTAACATCATGCAGCCCAAAAAGGATCAAAGATAGGGTACAAGTATGTGTTGCAGTCTCTACTGATTATAGCACTGGCAGTGCAGATGTAGAAACTCTAACCAGTGGCGGATTTTAAAGCCACGCACATTCTACTAAGCAAGTATCACCGAACTAAACAAACTGTACTGACTTTATGATCTTGGTATCTGAACTGATTTTGATACATTTTTTTGTAACCCACCACTGTATTTAGGAAATCACAGATGGCAGGGATTTTTTTTTTTTTTTTTATGAAAACCCCAAAACATGAAAGGTATCAAAACCTATAGTACTTAGTACTGTACATGGGTTGAAGGAGAAGTATGGGGGAGGGGGGTGCCAGAAACTTTGCTCTAGAGACAAACATGGGTTGCGGTAGTGCTAAATAGTTGTCCATGGACCAGCTCCATGTATTAGGGATGATAACCAGTCATCTGTACAGATCAAATGGGCAAAGTGGCCAGTCATACATGAACATAACCCATCACTTCACTATAGTACAGTACAGTACAGGGCAGGGCAGGGCAGTAAAAAAGGCTAATCCACTACACTGATTAGCCTTTTTTAATACTATAAATACATATATTACATGATTGTGGTGTGTAATTTTCTGCCAAGGTTTTGTATAAGGATATTATAATTTCATAGAAACCTGGCTGTACCCCTTGATAGTCTTGGGTAAGAAGGAATATGAGTAATACCAGTGAGTCAGGTCTCCATGTCTGAAGGAAAAATAATATTTAGTGTTTCTGTGTTGTACGTATGTGATTGTGTTAAGATTTCCAATTAGTTAAGGAATTTGTTCAGGATAATTACTAAGATCTGATCTGATCTAATTTTATTGATTTCATTTTTTGTTGTCTAATTCATTAGAGCATTGTGATTATACCTAGTGAATCCATAATTACTGGGAACTATTTTTGACATAAGCACATATTAGAAACATTTTACATCATTCGTGCTCAACATGGAAGCCAGCCTCACTGGCATTGCTCACATTCCTTTGTACCCAAAACTACAACTGGTTATAACTAGAACAAAATTATATCCATACCATACAAAACCCTGGCAGGAAATTAGACTATACCACCCCAACTGAAAATGCCTAACCACCTATGCAAAGGAGTGGGAGGGGAGGTATCTATTGTATACTCTGCAGAGAATATGTGAGCTACATCAGCAAGGCAATATATTATTTGGAAGACTTGCAAAGAGATCATGATGCTATTAAAATGGTCGAGTTCATGCAATCAGTGATAGCCATACTTCACTGGCATGAGGTTCACAACCTCATGCCATGAGATGCGTGCATAGCAGATTATACACTTGACTTAAGATCTGCAGCTAGTTAGAGTCTGCTTAAATCAGCACCACCATTGCTACAATTAACAGGGGGCCATGGCACACGCTTCCATTTTCCTTCCTTCTGCCAATCCTTTTCTCCTCCTTCATTCTATACATCTTATCTCTTCCTCCTTGATGTATCTCTTCCCCTTTCCTTTCCCCCCTTATCTTTCATGACTTGGACATGACATGTGACAAGTTACATATCATCTCTATGGTGGCCTCATAGAGATGATATGTAGACCAACAACCACATTCAACTTAATTGATAAAGGCTGTATACAGCAACCAAAAGCTCCTATGTATTTATTAATTTTTAAATTTTATCATCATGTATATTTTTAGCACCTTTATTTAGTATAACTCATTTTATAGTTTCTTAAATTGCAGTTTTTTTTTGGTTATTTTATAATAAATTTTTTATTCTGAAATGTTAGTGTCTGTAAGGAATCACACACATTCAGTTCTCAACTTCCTTTAATCAAAAGGATTAGTGGCCTTGAAACATTAAAGTTCATTTGCTGAGAAAGCCCCACAGGTGTCAGTTTCTTTCACTTGCATGTTGTTTAACTTAAAATCAGTTATATGGAAGCATAGGTTCCAAGAAACTTGAAAGAATATTACGGTAACCTTTTATTGGTTTTCTTTAATGACAACTGTAATCCCAATGTGGATGATTTCCCCCCTCCAGAAACACTGAAAACCTATGTATTTTATATTTTTAATTATTGTGTTAATTAAAAAGACAATTTAAAAATAACTAAAAATTAAGAACAAGAAGAAGCATGTGATAGGAGGGGGGGGAGAGAAAAAAAATTAAAACTAGTGAATAGGAAAAGCAAGCCGAGTGTGTGTGTGTGTGAAAGAAATAACAAACAAATTCAGACTGGGAAAACAGGTGTCAGGAAATGAAGATACAACTGAAATAATGCTGGTGTGGTAAGCATGAAAGCTGAAATAAACTGACTTTTTCAGGGACAATTCTTTAAAGAAAGCTGTAGAATAACTCAGCAAAAGTCATTTGAAAGCTTCGAATGGATGGCAATCAAATGGAAACTCATCCACAAAGTAATTTACTGACACAAAATGAAAACCTTTCAGACTGGACCGTTATTGTCTTCCATCACTATCATATGACCCTAAAAATATCACCAATGGCAATGAAATTACTTCATTTTTTGTATACGTGAAAGTAAAATTCTGTTTGAAAGAAGAAGAAAAAAAAAATATATAGGGGTAAACTTTCAAGTCTGGTGTTTTAAGAATTAATATATGAATATAAATAAATATCTATATATTAAGGCACTCTTAACACCACATGGATTGGAAAAAAACAAAACAGGTTTTTATTGATACTTACATACAATTTACAAGCACAAAATTGATATCTTAAATTGCAAACCAGTGACGGTTCAGGATTTTTTTTTTTTTGAATCCTATTATCAGACTAAAATGGAGATTAAAAGTCCTCACTCATTGGATACCATTCCACTACTGAATTGTCAAAAGACAGTTTAGTGGTGGGAAAAGTAATAAAAAGCTAGAATGTTGTTTTCTCTTCTAATCGGTGATAATAAAGATATGTAATGAAAAACTGAGATGTGTTATTTCCAAATCTAAATAAACACCTAGGTTATTTTCAAATCTGAATACACACCTAGGTGAATACAGTAATATACATTTTCAGCTTTGCTCTAAATTTATCATGGTCTCTTGAAGTTCCTTCTTGGATAAGTTTTGCTGTATATGATTTCATGACTGCCAGGTTAAAGAACAGAAGTAGAGTTATCCTCTACTTCTGTTGTCTTACATGGCCAGTTTTGATCAGCCTTTTCTAATTTGCGATTCAATACTATAAATATATATATATATAGTATATGTCAAGTTTGGAACAGATTTAATAATAACTTCTGTAAACACAGTAAATCTCCAAAGGTCTCTCAAGTCCCTTGACTCTATTCAAAACAGGGCAGTCAGATTAATTAATGACCAATCTCATATGAAGTTTCTCCACTCTGTTTCATAGACATTTAGTTTCTGCTGCATGCCTTTTCTATAGATACTTCCACAGGAATTGCTCTTCTGAATTAGCATCTGTAATTCCACCGCTCTCTTCCAAACCAGTCAAAACACCTGCCTCAACTAGTTAACATCCATTCACTGACTAACTCTTCTTCATTTATCCCTTCTATTTCTGTTCTCTGGAACAACCTTCCTTCACATGACATGTAATAAAAATTATAATCTACAGAAATTCATGTCTGATGTCAGCAAATATCTTTTATCATCTCAACCTTTAGCCCATGAATGATACAAAGTACCATAGGTTCTAATATGCTTTGTGTCTGTGTTTTCACAAAAAAGCAAATCTCACGAACTCAAAGGAACTGTCCACTGAATCAGGCTTTCATCTATATGGGGCTGGATGACCTTACTCTGATAGCATTTCCTATCAGTTAAAATATTTTAATTGCCACGGAGCAAGGATTTTCCTTATCATCACCTTCCATCAGCGAGACATCAGCAGAAAATGACCTGAACCTCCAGTGTTGGTACTCAAGAGCTCTTCAGACCACAAATAAGCTTTAGTCAGTTTCAATGCCATCGTAAGACAGCAAAATACAGTATTAGAACATGTTTCTTATTTCATTGTGAAGCACTTTTCACAACATTCTAGCAACATCACAGACTATATGTATTTATTTCAAGTTTAACGGAAAATTGGAGTTAAATACAGATTTTCACAGTAGAAAACTGATATATCTTTTGTGATTTGTGAATTAGCACTATTACTGTAGTAATAGTGCTAATTCACAGTGCATGGATGGGTATATCATTCATTAATTTTAACATGCATGGATGGGTATATCATTCATTAATTTTAACCAAATCTGAGGGACAATCTAATGCAATTGCAAATGATTCAATGTAAATGTGATTGCGAACTACCTGAACAGAACACCAGATGAGCACATCCAGTACACGCTTGTCATTCATTAAGGTGTAAAAGTATCGTGGGAAAGGGACCACTGTCTTCAGGCCAGTATACATGAAAAATATTCAACTATCATATACAGATAGTAATGTAGTTAGATATATTTTTTAAATTACGAAACGTTACAAAATGCAAATACTTATGTTTTATCCTCAAACTGAAATGTATTAAAAAAACTGGATCAAAAACAATTTACACCAGAATTATTTAAAATGTTGTATTTAAACATTGAATATATATATATATATATTTACAATCAATACAAAATTCTTTCTAGCATAACTTCTTAAAATGTCAATATTTTCATCTACAGTTTCATAGGAATCTAACGTTCATCCTTACCCCCCCCCTTCTGGAATGTCAGTGAGTCATAGAAATGTTTTATTAAATTTAATTATACATTAAACAATTTTAATCTGCATCATTCAAATATATTTCAGAATGTGTTATTTAAAAATGCAGATTTTTATTCAATATCCAAGTAAATAAAAAATATACACACACTTATTTCTTATAAAATAAATATCCCACATACCCAAATATTTCTGCTACTCATTTAAGCATGTTTAAACATATTTTATTTGTTTAATTCTTAGATGATGAAACTGTAAAAAAAAAAAAAAAATGATTTCCAATAACTTCACATTCAGAATTTTGGTGAAATAATAACCAAACTTACATGCTACTTCAATAAATAACTGTGTTCTCTTTATAATACAGTGAAATCTTAGGGAACAGAAGCTCTAGCATCTTCACAAGTACCAAATATTAAATAATGAGATTAAGCCTGAACAAATATCACATTCTAAGAAATAAATTACACAAATGTAGTATATACAAAAATTGGTATGTAACAAAAGTAGCTGCAATGTTGCAACTTTTACTTCTTAAAATAAACTTTCTAATATAAAAAAGTTTATCATGAAATTTACTGATTCGTATGCAGTTTTTAAGAACATTAATTCTTCTTGAAGGTGGCTTCTGTATGTAAACTATTTCTAAAAACTCATATTCAGTGAAATTAATAAATTGTTCTATTTTTTTTATTTCTTAAATAAAATCAGTCTTTGAATAACACCATTTAAGATGAAAAATATCTAATGTTTTAGAAATATTCAAAAGAAAAATCATTATTGTTTCATGAGCATCTTGTAAGATCAGCTAAATGTTGCTTCATGTAAAAGATACTACTGTAAAAAAAAAAGAGCTCAGCTGTCAATTATGCAACTTGTCATATATAATAGTACATCATTAGCAGAGGAAGCCTTAACACTAATTTTTACATGGAGCATTTTCCTAAAATAAACAGAACATAACCAATGGAAACATTGATAAATGTGGCTCTACGAAAATTCTCTTATAAAAATAAAGTGCATATATTATTTCCTTACTTACATACTAAGCTAAGATACCTTTGGTGGCTTCATTATTACTATCATCTAAAATAAATCATTTTATTCAAAAATTTGGACTTTTTATTGTCTTATTGATCCCCCCCCACCCCACAAGATCTTAATATATTTTTATCTCATAATTAACTTCACATTTTTTTTTTGAGGAGTTGCTTTTCTATTCTATATCTCAATAAACATCAAATATATATAAAAAAAAATTGGTTCTATTCACTAAATTTTTCTTAATTTAACATTTCATGTTAATATTTTTCGTATACATAGAACTGCCAACCCATCATACATATATTTTAACTTTACTGCTAATGAAATGTATCACGTGACAAGATTATACAAAATAATTGAAACAGCCAAGAATTAAGCTTTAGAGGCTTTGTTATAGGATACAGTTGGCTTGGTGTGTGGGGGGGGGGGAAACAAGTTTCTTTAAAAATTCTCCTTAAATATATTTAGCTGACCTTGAACATCTCCTTTTAAAGATAATTTTGAACATAACACATCACATAAGATACAATACAAATAATTCTAACCTATTAAGTTACAGAATTAAAACTAAGCATTTATTATAAGTTGGTATCAGAGAAATTAAAAATGCTTACTTTACTAAATTCTGGTATTGAGATGATCACTCCCAGTTATTTAAGTTCATGTGATTCCAATACAAAAGGAAAGTTTATCAGCTGATGGCATTTGAAAAAAACATTATGGTCTGTGACACTTTAAGGAATGAACCAGTCTGAACTGTTATCCAATTTATATATATATATATGTGTAAGATTATATATGTAAGATTTAATATTTGTTCTGAAAGCTTTATAAAGCCACACAATCACACTATAAAAATAAACCATTATGTAATTAGTTATTGTAGTATAATTACGTGGCTAATTAATTCTCTTGATGGAAATAAATGGCTATTTATAAGCATGATTAAGGATAGTTTGTCATATCTGAATATGAAAGCAACTATAATAATTTATATTAAGGGATTATCATCAGAAATGGGAGAGATTTCTATAATAATAATAAAAACCTATTAAAAAAAAAAAAAAAAAAGGAAAGAAAGAAACCATAGTTGAAGGATCTCTACTTGTCCAGAGATGTAAACATCTCTGGATAAATGATAACTATTAAATTATTTATTTAATTAGTTCAATTATCTATTGAAATTCTGACATCATATTTAAAATTTAGAATTATCTAATAAATTAAAGCACTATTTGATAAATTTATATACTTCAGAAAGTTAACACCTGGAGTGGGGAAATGGATGCTACAAAAGTGACAAAACAATTTAAATGAATATTTTAATGTGGTGCATTCAATAAATTTAAATGAATATTTTAATGTGGTGCATTCAATAGCAGCATCACAATATGTACAAAGGGTACTAGGAAAGTTTTGCAATATGACGCAACAATGAATCACAGGAAGCTGCTTGTTGCTGCATGTTGAGACATGTTCATACGTGCATAGTAGCCGCCGCGCCAAGTCGATGGGCTCAGTTATTCATTAGTAGTGAGAGTGTAAAGTGCTTGCGATGGCATCGTGGTCACGAAATGAGATAAGGACAGTTTTGCGGTATAATTTCGTGCGTGGTTTAACCATAGACCAGTGCTTAGAAGAAATGACTCTTGCACTAGATGATGACTGTCCACATCCTACAACGATATTCAGGTGGTACAGAGAATTCCAAAGGGGAAATTTCACTCTGGAGGATTCTGAGAGGCCAGGAAGGCCACGAACGTCAGTTACGGAGGAAAACGTTACTGCTGTGAGGAAAATGCTTGACGAAAACAGGCGAGTGACCTACCAACAGATAGAGGATACTTTGGGCCTAAATGCACCAGCAATTCGTTCGATTCTGCATAATCATTTGCACGTGAAGAAACTTTGTTCTCTCTGGGTGCCGCATCAACTGACTGAAGAGCAGATGACACGACGTGAGACTTGGTGCTGGGAGATGTTAAAAAAGTTTGATAAGGGGCAATCTCGGTATGTGAACAACATCGTGACAGGTGACGAGACTTGGCTGTACTATTACGATCTGCCGACCAAGGCTCAAAACAAAGTTTGGGTCTTTGATGATGACAACACACCCGTAATTGTCAGAAAATCCCGATCTGTAAAGAAGAAAATGATAGCTGTATTTTTCAAATCGAGTGGAATTGTGGAACGTGTCGTTTTGGACACGCAGAAGACAGTCACAGCTGTGGTATACTGAACAATGCCTGCCTAAAGTCATTGGATCTATGAAGAACCTGCGGCCAAAGTCAAGAATGGACACCCGGTACCTCCATCACGATAATGCTGCAGCTCACCGCGCCAAAGCCTGCACCAAATATTTGATCACGACAGGACTGAAACTTCTCGAGCACCCTCCCTACAGTCCAGACCTTGCTCCCTGCGACTTTGCACTGTTCCCGCATGTGAAAATGAAGCTAAAAGGGAGGCGGTTTTCCAGTGATGAGGACCTTCTACGGGCTTGGGACAACGAGTGTGCTTGACTCCCTAGTGAAACTTGGCAGAACTGGTTTAAAGATTGGTTTCGGAGGATGGAGAGGTGTATTGAATGTAGAGGAAATTACTTTGAAAAAATTAAATAAAGAAAGCTGTATTGCAAAACTTTCCTAGTACCCTTTGTATTAATATAATTATAAAAATGGCAACTTTTACAATCTACTGGATGATTAATTTATCAAATAGTGCTACAGGATCAAAGTGCAGTCAATCATCATAATGGCCAAAAGCAGAAAAAAATCAAGATCCTTATTTGTTGTCAAAATTTTTTATGATGAATAAATAAATAAAAACCCTTTTAAAACAGGTCAGATATAGAGCTAGAACAATGAATTTTAATTTTATCACTAGTTTTGATTCAAATTTATTTTTAAGGCCAACATAGACTAAGAATGGCAATTACTATATTTTTCTATGCCTTCCATATAATGCCAAATGGAGGACAAATCTGATTTTTAAAATTTTATTTAATAATGAAATTTAATTTCATTTTATGCATTCCAAATAATGCCAAAAGGAAAGTAAATCTGATTTTATTTTTTTCATTTAATAACAAAAAGAATTTCAACTTATAGCTGGGCTCAATCTGGCAATTCAAAAATAATAAAATTTTAACAGCAACTTAATTCAGAGTAAATGAATTCTTCTCTTTGCAAAGTTCAAATTGTGCCTAGCAATTCACAAATTATAATCAAGGTTAACAGCAACTTAATTCAGAGTAAATGAATTCTTATCTTTGCAAAGTTCAAATTGTGCCTAGCAATTCACAAATTATAATCAAGGTTTTTGAAGGAACTGTAATCAGTGCCATCTTAACACTTTGTTTTGGTATTGATAAGCGCATTCGGTTCTAAATATTATTCATATGAATTTTCAGCAAAGGTAAAGAAAAGTCAACACGAGAACCATGGAAACTTACTGGACAAACTTGTTTCCCACTACCACAGTTTTTCCCTGCATTCTCGGTAAACAGATGGTGCGTATTATCGGTAGTGGCAGTAGAAGTTGATAACGATATAGTAATTAGTTTTTTCTCATTATTAAAAGCAGATTATTGGAGTTCATGAGTGGACGAAATTTACGTATGGGTACACCTTCTACCCTAGTCTTAGGGTGTTTATCCTGCACTTCCCGCTGTTTTAGAATAGGAAAACGACTTCTACAGACGTGCGTGATATCAGTAATGGCAGTAGAAGTCGTCTTCCTATTTAAAAACAGCAAGGAAGAGGGATAAACACCTTAAGACTGAGGCAGCCTGGAAGGTGTACCTCTAAGTAAATTTCAGCCCACTCATGAACTCCAATAATCTGCTTTTAACAATGAGAAAAAAATGAATCAATACATCGTTATCAACTTCTACTGCAACTACTGATAAGATGCACCATCTGTTTACAGAGAATGCAGAGAGAAACTGCAGTAGCGGGAGAAGAGTTTATCCGGTAAGTTTCTCGAAGTTTGCTGCGGTTCTTGTGTTTACCAAAATAGATAAGTTAATGGATTATTCCAGTGGAGTCTTTTGAGATATATTACACGCAAGACGTTTAAATAAAAAAATTTCTATTTATGTACTGAAAATAGTTAAAAATGAGAATTTCACAGTTCCTTGTTAAAATTAAAAATGGCAAGGATGTTTCCTATAATTATCCAACTTTTTTTAAAAATAAAAAAATAATTAGATTTTTGTATTAGCTAAACACATCCAATGATATAAATTACTGAAGGAATCTATTTGTAAAGACAATCTAATTTACAGGATTAAAATTATTTAATTTAATAATTTGTAGAAGAATTAGAGAAATTTACCTCAATACGATACATAGAACACTTCCGTATGATACTCTCCAGAAATTAAAATGAATAAAAGAACAATGCAAAACAGTAAAAAAATCAATTGAAAACAATTCAAAAATTAAAGTTAAACAGAATTTTTGAAAAATGACTTCCTTCTTGAATCAGACAATGGTTTGACTATATGTAATGATCACAGAAATGGAAATTACTGAGTGTGAGAGCTTGAATCTTAAATAGAGAGGTTATTTGTCCTCACACATGCACGTGAAAGGCCGCGATTATTTGTCTTTGAGTATGCATGCAAAAGCCCACAAATTGGAGATTAGATATGGATGGTGAATGTTAATAGAATTCTCATCTAATTTAATTTTGACAGTTTCTGCAATTAATAGTCTCGTATAATTACGTTGCACACTAAGTATTTTGGCATTGTTAAATAAAAATGTTTTTCGTTAACAGCATGAAAGGCTAATTCTGACACTGCTGAACGAGAAGCACGAAGTGAGGACATGTGCTATTTTACATGGACAATCAGCGGGAATCGTGTAGATCCTTTGTAAGATGAGTCACAATCACTGCAAGAAATGTTATGTTGTATACCAAGTCATTTATTTGTGACATGAAAGAGGAAAGGACTGGGTGATTATTCAGCATAGCATGTAATTTCCGTATTGGTCTGGGCAATCTTAAATTCGGCATCTTTAAAGAATCTGTTAAGCTGCTTGTGCCACTGTTCAACATATGGGACAGAAATAAAGTATTTTTTTGTATCATTAATAAAGCAAGGGGCAACCCCTGTTTAAGAATCTGCTGGTTAATATCTGTATTTCTAAGTCTAAAGCAGATTCATTGTTGAATATTTATAAGCACTGAGAAACTGATTAAAGATAATAGCCCTTTTGTAGGTGAACGGTGATAGCTGTTATAATGTAGAAGCATACCAGTGTTTGTTGGTTTTTGATAGATGTTAAATTGGATTTTATTCTCATCCTGAGTAAGCATGAAATTTAGAAAATTTAATGACTTGGTATCCATATTTATCCTTTCCAATGTAAAATTGAGTCTAGGATGAATATTATTAAACTAATGTAAAATGTCTCGAATAGTGCTACTATCAGTAATAACCAGAAAATCGTCTAAATACCTCCCGTAGTATGTGATACAGGGTAGAAAAGGTGTCAAAAGTATATGCTCAATCGTTGATAGATAGATCTCCAATATTAAGCCACTTAGACTCAATCCCACTGGCAAGCCAAAAATTTGTTTATATACTTTGTCTAGAAAGGTGATTAGTTGGTGTCAACTAAAAGTTTAATTAAGTGAAAAATTTCTTTAATAGGATGCTTCATATAATTAATCAATATATGAGTTATTATTTGTTTATTCATTAAATAATCTTTGGGATATGCTAATGTATTAATGTGTATATCCCAAAGAATATCTAATGTGTATAGACATTAGAGGGAAAGTACAGAGACTAAGTCATTAAATTTTCTAAATTTCACACTTACTCAGGAAGCAAATAAAATCCAATTTAACATCTATCGTAAACCAACAAACACTAGTATGATTTTACATTATAACGGCTATCACCCGTTCCCCTACAAAAGGGCTATTATCTTTAATCAGTTTCTCAATGCCTATAAATATTCAACAATGAATCTGCTTTAGATTCAGAAATACAGATCAGCAGGTTCTTAAACATGGGTTACCCCCTTGCTACAATAAACTGAATTAGGGTACAAGCTAAGGATAGGATATAAAAAACTACACCAAACAAAAATAGTAACATCAAAAAAATACTTTATTTCTGTCCCTTACACTGAACAGTGACACAAGCAGCTTAACAGATTCCTTAAAGATACTGAATTTAAGATCGTGGCCAGACTGATACGGAAATTGCATGCTATACTGAACAATCGCTCAATCCTTTCCTCTTTCACAACACAAATAAATGACTCGGTATACAAAATTTCTTGCAGTGATTGCAACTCATCTTACCAAGGATCTACGTGATTCTCACAGTTTGTTCGTGTAAAGCAGCACGTGTCCTCACTTCGTGCTTCTTCTCACTCAACAGCGTCAGAATTAGCCTTTCATGCTGTTAACAAAAAACATATTTTTATTTAATGAGGCCAAAATGCTTAGTGTCCAATGTAATTATATGAGACTGTTAATTCCAGAAACCGTCTAAATTAAATTACAAGAGAATTCTATTAACGTTTGCCATCCATATCTAATCTCCGATTCATGATCTTTTGCATGCAAGCATGAAGACAAATAATTGCGGCCTTTCACAGGCATTCATGAGGACAAATAATCTCTCTCTATTTATGATTCAAGCTCATTGTATTGCTTGGGAAAGGAAAATAGCTTTTTTAAATTTATGTTTAACTTTAAATTGTTTTCAATTGATTTTTTACTGTTTTGCATTAATCTTTTTATTCATTTTAATTTCTGTCCCTTATACTGAACAGTGACACAAGCAGCTTAACAGATTCCTTAAGGATACTGAATTTAAGATCGTGGCCAGACTGATACGGAAAGTATTATACTGGATACTGGAGAGTATTATACTGAGGTAAATTTCTCTTATTCTTCTACAAATATTGATATCAACGTAGAATGTATTGAGCACCGTAGCTCTGTGATATACTATCAAATTAAATTAATAATAAAAAATATACTGGAGAGATGGAATAAATTAAAAGATTTATCTTCTAGCAGGCATGTCAAAAAGGATCACATGAGTTTGGATATATTGTTGTATACACAACACTCAATATTTTTAGGAGAAAAGGCAAAAAATAGTTTAAAATTGTGCACTTTTTAAACTATTTTTTCTTGTCTTTATTTTGATGCTATATTAGATAATAAGAACAAACAATATCTTTAGTAATAGCAGTCATGTCATAAAAAAAAAACCAAGAATAATAATAAAATTAAAAAAATCATATAAAATTTTTCATTTCACTTCTAAAACATCAGAGTGAAAGAAATCAAGACAAACAAACACTATCAGAAAATCATACAAAAGTGGAAATGCAGTGCATATTATTCAAATTTTTTTACAGATACCCCTTTTCATTTATATTATAATCAATGATGCAGATTAAAATTGAAAAATTATTACACTTATATTAAAATTAAAATTCACACCAATTTAATTCTAGTATATATTTTAATATTAAAATTTAAGGAGTGGTGACAAACAGTTTTTCTGAGTTAAACAGCTTCTGTGGTAAGTAAATTTCTATTAGGCTCAAAAAATATTAGATGTTAATTAAACAAGACTATCCCAGATAGTATTGGTTATATAAGTCCTATAAAATTAATACAGCAGAGTATCCTGATGCTGAGAATAATAAAACCAAGACTGGCTGGATTTTGCAATCGTCTGTGTATAGTGAGCAAGTGGAATGCTGACACACACACACACACACACTTATTTTAGTCAGCACCCTCCTTAAAGAAATAAGTGTCTGCATAAAAGCATTTATTGGTATAACAGAGAAATTATGTAAAGACATAGCTAATAAGGGTTAAAAATTAGCTATGTAAAGAGAGCTAATTTTCAAAAAAATTCCAACAGGAGCAATACTTGCAACATAGTCGACATCATGTGACGAATGGCAATTCCTTAACAACAAACCCCTCCAATCCAATTAAGTATACAATAGTGATATATCATTACTAAAATTCAAGCAAAGAAATGCCTTCAACAATTTAACAAAGAGGATAAGGTTACACTATGTTGGTTTTACAGGATAAGGTTTTTAGAGGATAAGGTTTTACACATGTTCTTAGGCACCAAAAAAAGTAATATAGGCTATTATGTATATGTTGAGCGAATAACAAAGTGTAAGCTTATCACAAGCTAAGAAATGAAAACACTTTACCTATGTGCAACTAATAGTATCTACTAGATACAACTTATTGTTTACAACAACTTATTTAAACAACAACTTATTGTTTAAATTTCACATAAAAAAAAAAAAATGTTTTATGCTTCAGTTTGTAAATGTGACATTTGTATTTAGCCTATTAAAATGTAGTATTTGGCCATATGACAGGATTCTATAGTAGAAGCCAGAAATGTCACCAAAATCATGGTTTAATACAGTGTATGAGGTATGTACTAGAATTTTTTTATTTTTTAATAATTTCACAACTTTTAGTATATGCAACAAATTATACAATTGCTACACAAATGGGTAAAATATTTTTATTTCTTACCTTATAACACCGATTGATCATATATACGTGAAGAAAGATAATGTTAAACCTAAAAATCATAAAAAGAAATGCAGACCACTGACCCTACTATCAACAATCATATTAGCAGTCTAACTTTACTATATATAAAAATTTACAAAAAATTATAACAGATGTACTTAAGTTTTAAATGATGTGTATATGTAAACTAAGAATTATACTATGCCCTAAGCTAAGATGAACAAAATTTTATTTTGCGCATGGATGGTATACAAGGGCCTGAACGTTTCCAATCCAGTTACACAGGTTTTGGTCAAGGGGAAAGACATTCTTAATATCTTGCCTTATTGTTGTTTATAATATTTTATTGGATGTAGCGAGTCTCACACAAAAATGTACAATGCTGGAAATGATGTTACCAGTAGTTAGAAAAATATGTTTTTAGTTAAAAATGTTCTGTTTATATTCTGGCATGACCACTAAGTCAGAATGTTTACAACTAATTACTTTCTTACAATGAATAAACTCATTAACCGTATTTAGCACGGAATGCTATTGAATTCTGTGCTAACCACTTGACCATGACTACTACTCCTTAAAAGTTCTGTTTATGCTCTGGCACAACCAAATAAGTCAGAAGATTTACAATTATCATTTTTAAAATGAAGACAATCACTAAATATTTAGTAGTCATGTCGACTCAAAACCAAGAAACTATATAATTATATTACTGGTGGCTGTGGATTGTGGTACAAGGTTAACCTTGGAGGTGCAATGGATTGCTGCAAGAAGCATGAAGCTTCATCTCTGCAATTCTGTGCCAGATCCTCTGAAGCTAGTTATCAAACTGGGTACATATATGCTTTGGGCTTCAAAGTACAATAAAACATGCTTGTTTCCAGTAAGAATTAGAGGAAGATTCTAATGTGATCTAATTATGAAATCAGTGACTGGACTGATGTCCAAGAAGAATACATAATTAGATCACATATCTTAAATTAAAGAACATGATTTTATTTCTTGCAGTCAGTGGCAAGGTTGTAGTACCACCCTTACAGCAGACGGCAAGATCCAGTGATAAAATAAATATATAAATAAATTATACTCTAGAACAGCCACATAGGATTAGAGGAGCTCACAAGACAGATAGAGAGAGAGAAAGAATACAAGAACATCACATATTTAGCAGTCATGTGGGCTTCAGTCAACTCAAGAGTGCATACAATTGTACCATTGTGACCACTTTATATTGATGGTACAAACAATAAAGACTACTGTACAAATTGGAGCATAATGGTATTAAGGGTAAGTTGCTACAATGGATAAAAGGGTGGTTGAGTGGGAGAAGACAGAAGGTGGTAATCAATGAGCACTGCTCTTCGTGGACTAATGTTATTAGTGGAGTCCTACAGGGTTCGGTGTTGGGCCCACTGTTTTGGATATTTATCAATGATACTGATGAAGGTATATCAGGCTTAATGTTGTAGTTTGCCGATGATACAAAGGTTGGCAGGGTTGTTAGTGGCAGTGTGCTACTGCAACACGATCTAGAAAATTTGGGCAGATGGGCTGAGAAGTGGCAACTGACATTTAACATTGACAAATGCAAAGTACTGCATATGGGTAGAAGTAACCCGAGAGAAAAGTACCAACTGTGTGGTACTACACTTAGGGTGGTAGAAAATGAAAAAGACCTGGGAGTAATTGTGCAGTCAGATAAGAAGTTTTATGAGCAATGCAGACAGGCTGCAAGAGCAGGTCATGGGGTTTTGTCAATGATATACAGGAATTTTGCTAGCAGGGAAAAGGAGGTGATTATCTTTTTGTATAAGGCAGTGGTCAGGCCATGCTTTGAGTACTGTGTACAAGTCTGGAGGCCTCATTTTAGGAAGGATGTAGATTTGCTTGAGTGTATACAGAGAAGGGCAATAAGGTTGGTGAAAGGAATGAAGGGATCCTCTTCCCAAGGGAGGTTTAAGTTCTGCAAATTACAGCGGCTGGAGACTAGGCACCTGCGAGGTGATCGGATTGAGGTGTATAAGGCCTTGAATGGGTTGAGCATGCTGAATTCTGATGGGATTCTTCCACTTGCTCAGATTACGAACCGTGGGGGCGTAAATTCAAATTGAGGAAAGACAGTTGTAGAAAAGATGTGGAAATTTGCCTTTAGCCAGCAGGTGGTTAATTGCTGGAACAAACTTCCATCTGCCGTTGTAGAAGTTGATAGCTTAAATAAATTCAAGGAAGAACTGGACAAACGTTTAGAGGGAATAGATGTGTGAATTTTTTTTATTTTATGGCTGATGCTGCATAAGGTCATACACTTGCTTTCTTGCATCTATTACTATAACAGACAAGAATATTTCTGCCTCTTAGATACATCCACCAGTCCACTTACAAACACACAATCTTTAACCCCACAAAAATTATAACTATAGCGAGCAAAAACCCAAGTAACTGGGTTGGAAATATTTGATTTGTCCATACCATCTGCATACAAAATACAATTTTATTAAATTAAACACAATGCAATGTTCTGCAATAATAGAATTCTTACCATTAAAATGTTATTCCTAATTTCATAATTGCATAATAATAGCTCTACTTTCACAGAATACTTTACTTATTACTATAAATCATTATCACGATATGTAAAAGAAGATAATTTTTTAAGGTCATTTAAATGTTGCTATTTCAATATACAAAACGATTCTATAGGTAATTCTTCAGCCAATCAGCTGAGACAGTGTTTTCCAAACTGGGGTCTGTGGACCCCTGAGGGTTCGTGAAGCAAACCCTCTGGAACTGATCAAATTATTCATTCTATATATAGCAAATTGGGGATAAATAAAGTTAACATTATATATTTATGTAAAATATAAGAATAAAGTTCAGTTGTTTTAAACATAAACTCACTGTTTATATATATATATATATATATATATATATACTGGGTGATTATAAAATAAGTTTCCCTATTCAGGAGACTCTAGCGTCGAAACTGTTAGAGTTAACACTGTGAAATTGGTGGGTATGTCATTTAGGGTATGGGGAAGCGATTTGTAGAAGAAAAAAAATTAGTTCAAATTTCCGGAAAAACGGCACTGAACTTATGTAAAAGTTTTCATTTACTTCAAGACATACTGCTTACGCAAATGACATCCTGTTAGATAAAAGCAGAAAGGCCAATGCCATCGTCAATAACCATTATGGCTCTTACAAAAAAAAAAGGAACATGCTCTTTTAGTAAAACTCTTCTACCAAAATAATAGTAAAGCTAATGCAGCACTACATGAATATCGGAAACTTAAAGGACCTTTGACATCAGTGGGGCTTCGAAAAATATTAAAGAAATTTGAAGCAACCGGAGATTTAGGTGTAATTCCAGGTAAGGGATGACTATGTACCGGAACAGCAGTAATGGATGAAGTGGCAGTTGCAATAGTCAGAATGCAAAACACTACCAGTCAGTAGTGCGTAAAGAGACTTGAACCGTCCTTGGTCTACTGTACATAAAGTGCTTCGAATAATTTTACGTTAGTTCCAGTACAGGATTCATGTAGTGCAAGAACTAAAGCCTTGTGATCAGCAACAACAAATAGACTTTGCTCTACAATTTCTGGCTCGTATGGAACCTAACGATACATGGGCTCGAATGATCTTGTGATCTGATGAGGAACATTTCACTCTTCATGGGGCTGTAAATGCACAAAACTGCCAAATATGGGGAACTTCTCATTCATCTTCTGTGCATGAAAGCCCACTACAAAGTCCATACATTATAGTTATGATGTGGATTCACAAGTTTATATTGGACCATTTTTCTTTGAAGAGTCTACACACTCATGGCCGTGTATGGTAACTAGTGCACAGTACTGCACTCTTCTAAGAGATCACATTATTTCCCCCTCTGCAAGAAAGGCAATGCTTGGAGACCGTAGTGTTCATGCAAGATGGTGCCCCCCCACGTTGGCCAACAAGTGAAAGAACTGCTCTGTTCAACATTCAGAAATAATTGCATCATTTCTAGACTTTCTGCAGTTCTGGCCTTGGTCACCAGATCTCAATCCCTGTGATTTCTGGCTATGAGGATACCTGAAAGACAGAGTTTACCATGGCGCCATACAGACGCGTGTCAATTTTAAAGCAAGCATTAAGCAGCATGTAGCCAACATCCCCAATGAGATGCTATGCGAAACTGTGTCGCATGCAGTCCTCTGTTTTCAGAATGTCATCTCAAGTGAAGGAAAGACATAGAACAATCTATATATTTCTAAGTTCTAATATTAAAATCTAATTGTAAGTTAAGTATTCCATCTCATGTTTACAGTGCCAATAATTCAAACAATTTTTTTTTTTTCTTCTACAAATTGCTTCCACATACAATAAATGACATACCCACCAATTTTCACAACACTATCTCTAACTGTTTTGACACTAGGGTCTCCTCAATAGGAAAACTCATTTTCCTATTGAGAAAAAGTGTCTGTGGGTCCACAGACACTTTTTTTTTTTTTAATTTTCGAAGGGGTCTGTAGATCTTAGTAGTTTGGGAACCACTGAGCTGAGAGAACAGGCTTGAACATTAATTTCTACATTTTATTTCTATTTAGCCACTACATTCTCTGACAACAACAAAAAAAAAAAGGCAAGAGAATAATTCTGTAAGCTTACTACTGGTAAGAGACTTTCAACCAAGGGCAAATACACATGTTAAAAAAAAAAAAAAATTCCCTTGTAATCAGATTAATAAGTTTTGGGAGAAAGTTCTCAAAAAGTTTCAGTAAGCAAGATACATTAACCTAAAGCAAGAGTTGCCAACATTTTTTTACTTGCAGTACCCATGGAGGTAAAAACACTACATTCAACACCCTTTGAAGAAGTTTCAAGTATCAGTGTACCTCAGATAGGAATTGTTGCTCTAAAATAATGCTCATTATTTCAATGCAGGAGTACTAAATTGTAGGTGGCCATGGCTCAGTGGTTAGCATGCAGGTAAAGAATTCTATACAGGCAGTTCCTGCTTTATGAGTTCCCTGGTTTACGAGTTCTTTTCTTCAAGTATCAGCAAAATTGAAAATATGAAATAAATAAATGCTAAACATTCATAAATATGGCATTTCAAGCTACATGTACTACTGTGCATTTGTTTGTTTTTTTCAAGCAGATGAGACTGTTTCACTGACTACATATTATAAAGCAGTTACCACATTGATGTTATAAAGAGAGTTGTGTTCCTCTTCATTTTAGTTGTCTTGTCTTATTTCAAATTTATCCCACTTTTTAATACTATACAGTATGACAAAACGAAGTAATACTATGGAGAGTGATGTTAATAAAAAGAAACAGAGACAGTTTAAAGTAACAATGTTGCAGTTAAAATTCTGTTTAATAAACTATGTTAGAAACAAAAACAAAAGTAATAACCACAAAAGCTTTCGGACAGGGAATGTCCTTTTCAGTTGTGACTGCTATTGTAAAAATACAGAATATCATGTACATGCCATGGTGGTCATGCATTGTGAAAATTGTGTGCTACAGGTGCTTGCAACAATTGCACTGGCTGCTATGTTGGGGAAACTGGAAGAAAACCCAGTAATCAGGTTCTGAGCACAAGAAAGCCATCCGTTCAGCAGACGTGGATCACTCAGTGATTGCTGAGCACTTCTGGTCTACCCAGCATGACATCGATCCATGCCACGACGTAGAGATTATTGACCAATCCTGCCACCACTGTTGCTGTGTTTGGCTGGAATTACTCCACATCTCATGTAGTAGCAGAACAGAGGATGTCACATCAACGCCCATCACTGAGGCAACCATCCTCCTAGCCGACAAACGTTAGTTTTTTTTTTTTTTTTTTTGATTTGGTAGTTGTTGGCGCATCGGCTTCTGTGGCCATATTGCACCTCCCAAGGTTTTTGCAGTACTTTGATCCAAGCCTGAGGCGGGAATCGAACCCGCGACCTTTGGGTTGCCGGGCAGGTACTTTACCTACTCGGCTAGCCCGGTCGGCTCAAACGTTAGTGCTCAGAGCATTCCCAAGTACTGCAGCTACAACCGCAAGCCTCCACTTCAACCAGCTAATTGTTGCAAGCACCTGTAGCACGCGATTTTCACCAAGCATGACTACCATGGCATGCAAATGATACTCTGTATTTTTACAATAACGGTCACAACTGAAGAATGGCGTCCCTCATCCAAAAGCTTTTGTGTTCATTACTTTTGTTTTTGTTCCTAACATAGTTTATTAAATGGAATTTTAACTTCAACCTGTTTTTTCCCAGTGGCACAACATTGTTACTTTTAGCATGAATCCTGGGTACACAGGCCTTTTTTCACATAACAGAGACAGTGAGGTAGCCAGGGTAGGGTCAGCAGGTACATTGTATCCTCCCCACCCCACATGACACTGAAATCTGGTATTGTGGCACTTTTTTAGAAAGCAAATGGAGCCTTTTTTGTGAATTTAAATTGGCACCTTTTGTTGCAAATGTACCTGCTGACAAAATCTTGGCTATGCAACTGAACAGCAAAGAGGAATAACATTGGAAACAAAATTTGAGATCATAAGCAAACATGATCTCATTATTCTTCTTCATCAACATCGGTTGATGATGATGATGAAGAAGAATAAACATTCTTTAATGTTTGTATGACATAAATAATTTCTTTATTATTATAATTTGCTTGATATTAAAGGCTATGTTTTCATTTCTTTGGATAAATAAATCATTGTTTAAGCACAAATTATTGTTTTTTTTTACCATTATTTAACATTACTATAGTCAAATTTAATTGGTGAGAGCGTAATCTGTTTTTAACATTACGTCTATGGGAAATGAATTCCCGCTTTACAAATTTTTGCCTTAAAAGCATGTGCTAGGAATGAATCAACTCGTAAAGTCAAGAACTACCTGTACATTATAATTTTGAATCTCTTGCACATCAGTGTCAGAAATGTTTAAACAGTTTCTCCCTATAATACAGTGAAAATTTATAATAACTATCTTCTGATAGAGGTATAATCAGTAATAATACAAGAAGCCACATGGTATCATGCTGATAATATTAAACATAACAGTAATGCACTAATGAATGATTTTAATGCAGTAATGCATTAAAATCATTCATCATTTTAATAACTTCATTAAAATGATGAATGATAATCGAAATGAATAACTTTAACCAGAAAAGACAAGTGATTTATATATTCTATTAGATATAGCCTTCAGTCTATTTTAACATTGATATATCAAACAAAATGGAAAAGAAATTATGAATAGTGTTCTAGATATCTAGACAAAACTGCAACGAGGATAGAAAAGAAAAATGTTAGCAGCAATAGATATGCATCCAAAACAACACTTGACAAATCCCAGGTCTGTTCTTATCAAATATTACACAAAATCAAATGTGTAATATTTGGTAAGAACATAACACCAAAGATCATTAAAAAGGTTAATCATTAACAATTTTTGTTGATTATATTTTATTAAGCTGATGCAATTGTGTTGCATCTGGTGATGAATAAAATAACATTAAGCTTACATATTAAGAATTAGCAAAATTATCTTTGAAAGATCACTAAATCTACTAAGTTTAAACACCGACAGCAGAACTAGTTCTCTATATCACTTTACCTTAATATATTGTGCTCCTTATTTTTGCTTCTGATTATAGCCACTTATTCAATGCTTTTAGATCACCCACACCATTTTAAAGAGGTAATATACTTACATTTAGCAAAAATTTTATTATTAATTAAAATTAGCTGAATGTGCTTTCATTTCATAACAGTTTTTTTTTTATTACTGCTTAGTTTTTTCCATTTGATATCAGATGATTTTTACAGCATCCTACCTAAATTTAAAAAAAATAATTTAGCTGTCCAATACCATACATGTTTCATTTAAGAAGAAAGCATGATGTTTATTTCTATTTCTGTGCTAACAGACAAGTTTGATGCTGCAATCAAATTAATCAATCTCTTTGAACAAATATTTTTCAAAGAGATGATGGAATTTAGATACTAATTTTGCTAACTTCCATATAAGAGGTAATAGCTATCTGAATAAGCATTAACACTATATGAACTTCTTTTTTTATTAAAAAAAGAATAAATATCAAAACAATATAAAAGAGATATCAAAAGTTTTACAAATGTTAATTAGTTCCATTGAGCTCGGGATTGATTTACTATTGTTTATTTAATCTAAAGAATTTTTCCTGAATTTATTTCAATAATCAGATGAGTGAATCTTCTCAGATGAGATTACACATACAGCTTGGGATCTTAAGCTCAGCCAACAAAACTAACAGGAGCAAAATATCTCCATTCAGATCCAATTCAGACCTAAGTGGCTGTTTCAGAGCTTTTGGAGTATTCTTAAAAGCACTGCACTACGAAGTAACTGGTAATAAATATTTTTGTTGACTTTTTTAGCCAATCAGCAATACTCTAAACTATTATGGAAGTTAAATATTGTATTCACAATTAAGTTTTTTTAATGAATTTTTAAAACAACTTCACAATGATAGTTATAGCTAAAAAGACCTCTAGTTACTGTGTTTCTATCATGAAAAAATGAACGGTAAAGACTTCCTTAAATAAGTAACTCATTTATGATATCTGCAGGTTAAATTTTTTATTGTAAAAAGGTTAACAACAAAAACTACAAAAAAAATAAATAAAAATAAGGAACTACTTTCAAATATTAAAATACCATACATAATGAAAACAATACACAATGCAATAGAAAATAAAGTAAAACAAGAAAAAAGACAAATAATTAAAGCAAGTGGTAGCACGAAATGAACAACTAATTTCAAAGACACTTCATTCTCAATTCCAATATTATGCATGCAAGAGACTGGTAGTAATAAAAAATGTCAACTGTCGTGAGAATGGAGGGGCTACTCCTGATTGGTTGGGAGTAGTAGTCTCATCTTACCTAAGCTCCAAACACCCAAGAATTCTGTTTGGAGGGTCTGGTATTTAATATTTGTCTACCTAACAACTTAAACTTTATTACTAGGGCTTCTATAATATGTATTCACTATTTAATGTAACCAAAGATTTTTGCACTATTTAAATTCAGTTTGAGATGTGTATACGTGTCGATAACTCCATCTGGTTTTCCATTTCTTTCTGAAAGCTACAGTTATATTAGTACAAGTGTGTGTGTGTGTGTGTTGGAAATGTCAAAGTAGCATAGAGTTGTCACCTGTTTGGTTTTCGCTTGGACAGTTTGATAAAATTTATAAAAGAAGTTTTCATGAAATTGAAAGTTTATTCGAATAGATTGTTTGCATTTTGATTATTAATGGAATCAATTGTTAAAATCAATTAGCAATATTGAATCCAAGGCCTCATATCGAATCTTTTAAATTTGCATTCACATTTCCATCTGTTCCTATCAAACATACTGGGTTCTTATCCTTTAATGTTTCACAGCAAGAATGAATGAACAGATCCATTACCAGAGAAAGGAATTCTTAGAATTCTCTTTTCAGCCTGCTGTTCTGCTGGTAATCCTCTGCAGTCCAAAGACTCATGAGAGAAGGTGCACTCACTTTCCTATCATAATATTAACAAGTAACAACTATTTATATACATAGCACTGTTATTTGTTACGTGAAGTTTACTGATACTTGCAAGTCATTGATTATAAAAATAACCACTCAAAGTAAATATAAACATTATATTAATTTTAATTTTTTTATAGATGAATTATTCATAAATTTAATTCTAACCTTTTATAAAAACGAGCGAAAATGATAGCATATTCAGCAAAAAGGAGATTAGGCAGCTATAACAAAGAATGGGAAAATATTATGAGTGCCTTAGACATGTGAACACTCAACCCTATCAGGCAAAATACTATAATTTGTTCAACCATTTTCATAATCTGCCATTTACAAGCACAATGGTAGGCACTGCAAAACAAAACACATGATTAAAGTAATTTTTTGTTTCGGAAACCTCAGAAGAAAAAAAATGGCAGAAATAACAAATAATTACTGCAGAAAACAGTACTACCATTCTTATTTAGCAATGGAGTGTGGAATAAAAGTATCTTGAAAAACTGATTCTGATTTGGAAATTGCAAAAAAAAAAAGTCACACAGAAGAACTCAAGCTGTTGCCATTTGCCAAAATGTACTTGCTCTTTTTTCTGTAGATGTTTTGCTTGAAAAACTTTTTAATTGCAAGTGATGGCTCAAATAAAGGTAACAGAAAATTATTTTCATTCTGCATTCGTTACTTTAATCCTAGTTAAGCAGTACCAGATCACATCCTAGATTTCTATGACTCAAATGAAATGTCACTTGCGATTTATCAGAGAGTTACCTCAGTTTTAGAAAAATATAAGTTAAAACTCACTGATATTAAAGTGTTCCGCAGTCTATTTGATTATTACCCTATGCCAGTATATTAATAACAAAAAAAAAAAAAAAAAAAAAAATGTTAAAAATTATAATGAACCCCAGGGGCTCACACCTGGTGGTATGGGCTTGGCACACCCAGGGTCCTGAGCTGGATATCATCATTCTTCTCTTTTTTTGGCAATTCCCTTCTACTTCTGACACTCTCTCTCTCTTTGGGGGGGGGGGGGGATATAATTCAGAAATTTTTTTTGGCGTGCAGCATAAGCCTTAGGCTTCCTTGCACCATATGGCTAATAATAATAATATATATCTTCATATTCTGCTGACAATGAGGCTGACGTAGCCGAGTGGTCAGGAGCGAGAGTGCATAGCACGCGTTCCTTGAGTGACCAGGGTTCAAGCCCGTGACTACTAAATACGATAAATATTTGTATTGACGATTTATTGTAAACTCTACTGACTTGGTTGTCGTGCCGGAGTATAAACAGAAAATTTATTTATTTATTTATTTATTTAAATTATGGCAAAACCCATTCTGTATTTGTACACCTGAAAAAATTCATTGCAAACCTAATTGCTGCAAATTGTAACTGCCATGTTATTAACAACAATGCTAGATTTGCATCTAAATGTTTCAATATGGATTTCCACAACTTTGACAATTAAATTTTGAGTTTTCATCATCTGCAAACAATGTAGAATCACTAAACATTTTTTTTTTTGTGAATTTGTAGAACTAGAATGGTTGCAAATTCTTTGCCACATGCCAACTAGTTGGCATGTGGCAAACCAGATGTTTGCAGACTTATATAAAAATGGCCTGCTCTTAAGGCAAGGTAAAAACTGTGATAAATTAGCATGTAAATTTGTTGCCTATGACGGTGACACTGAAATTGCAGGTAATGCTGAGGCATCTGTAGCAGAGTTTTATTTATATTTTGTTCACTGTTCAGCAGGTATTTTTCATGAAAATGTTTTGCCATTAGAAGACAAGTCTTGCACTTCTCCAATGCTATATAGCATTATGAAGGATTTAATTGATCAATTAAATCAGAGAGAGAAAAAAAAAAAGATGAATTTTATGGTTTAAATGCTAATGCAGGATTAGGACGTCTATCACATGCTAGAAAACCAAAGTAATAGTTCAATGAGTTTTATGAAAGGGAGTAGAATATACTGCAAGGTACTTTGATTTAGATAAATCTCCATTAAAAAATTTGGGCATTTTTTTAAATGAAAGATGATATTCAATGGTCAAAACTGGTGTATTGATGGTCTTGAATTAACCAACAAGATTCATATACAGAATGTTCATTAATAAAAGCAATATTACTTGAAATTTTAAAAAGAAAGGAGTCTGACAATTAGAAATGGAAAACTGTTTAAAAAGGCTGGAGTTAATGTTTCCCAATTTAGAAAAATGAGTCAAGTGTGTGTGTATTTGATTCCTGAAGAAATGCATATTCTGAAAGAATATTTTCAATTATGGGGAACATTTGGATGGATAAAAGAAATCAAATGGATTTAGATGTGGTCATTTCCGAATTACAAGTTAAACTATATATTATGACATTTCATGCTCAGAATTTTATGACGATAAAAACAAAACCAAAGGTTCTCGCACCAAGGCTGCTAAAAGCAATAAAAAATACAGTAATAGCCATATAGTACAATGAAGTCACAGGTTTTGCTGCACTAGCTTAAAAAAAGTAGATAAGAAAATACAAATTATTTGCTTCTCTCCTCGCATTGGTAACTAACTATCCAGTTGACCTCTGAATTTAATCAGACTGTCACCCACAACTATCTGCAAAGGCAACCTGTTCCACAAATTTAAGACTTGTTGGCTAAAAAAAAAACTTCCCACAATCTAGTCTAAACCTCTTCCCCTGTAATTGAATTTATGGTCACTCCTGGAATTCTATATAACAGTGAAAATTCAGCCTTCATTTATTTTACTAACCCCTCTCAGAACCTTATAAACCACAGTCAGTCCCCTTTGAGGTACCTGGCTGCCAAGCTATAGTTCACATAATCTGCAGTCTTTCCACGCATGGTGACCATTTTGCCAATCTTGCAATGCATGTCACCCACCTTAGGACCCTTTCAAGAAGCTCAATGTTATTTTTCAGTTTCAATGAGGTCTCCATACTTCAACACAGTATTCCAAATGTGGTCTTGCAATTTCCATATACAGTGGGACTATAACCTCCGTATCTCTACAGGATAATGTTTGATAAATCATTGATAGGGTACCATTGACTTTTCTGGCTGTCTGTTTACATTGCTTAGATAACTGCATATCTGTGCACATTTTAACTCCCGGATCCCTATCTTCCTGTTTTTAATTTAACCCCATCAAGTGTGTAATTTATTTGTAGTTGCTATTCTTCAAGTGTTCATTACATTACATTACATTTAGCAGCATTAAAACATAGCCACACTTTTCTGACTGTTCTTGCAGCCTGTTCAAGTCATCCTGAAGGAACACTGCTTGGCACTGATCATTAACTACTCTAACAAATTTTGACATAACATAGATACTCAAGGGACTCCACTCCTGACGATACACTACTCTGAAGAATATCCATTAATCACAACCCTCTCTCTGCCTTTCGCTCTGCAGCTGCCCAGCAATCCATCTTAGAATCTTCCCAGTAGTCCCAACCTGTTCAAGCTTATATAGTAATCTCTCAGGGGGGACCAAGTCAAATGCTTTGCTAAAATTCAAATAAACTATGTTGAAATTGTTCCCTAAATCTAGCTCACGAGTAACTGTGTCAAAATAGCCTACTAAATTAGTTAAACATGATTTTCTATCAACAAATCCATGTTGTGCTCCCTTCAGAGTGCCTTATCTAACTAAATGTCCCTGGATTGCACTCAATCACTGCCTCTAAGATTTTCCCTACCACTGAAGTCAGACTAACTGGTCTGTAGTTACGAACTTCACTCTTAGAACCACCTTTATGTATTGGTCACAAGCTGGCACTTCTCTAATCCAAAGGAATCTCCCGAGTCAAAAGACGTCCTCATAATTAACCTCAATGGTTTAATACACTCCGTGTTCTCCCTGAAAACTACAGGGTATATGGCATCAACTCTGGGAACCCTACTTGCTTTTATGCTCAAAGGTTTTTCTAATAAGCATCACTAATTTCACATGGCTCAGTGTCAATCGCATAGCCTCTTCTCAGCATGAAGCATTTCGTCAGTAAAGACCAATGCAAAGTACCTATTTAGTTCAGCTGCTTTTTTTTTTTTTTTTTTAGGAGCATTAGCAACTAAGGCTATATTGCCCCGGGAATATGCGGTGGTCGTTCCCTGACCTTTCCGCATCCTTTGTATTTGGTGGTCACGAGCTCGAACTCCGGTCTAATCAAGAAGCGTGTGCTACGCACTTCTGCTCCTGCCCACCTGGCTACAGAGGCGCCTGGTTCATCTGCAACATCAGCTGGTTTATCTAAGACTTTCCCACACTCACTGCACAAGGGTCTGATCTGATTAGCTTTCTTCTTCCTTGTATCTGCACACATGAAAAATTCTTACCACCATTCTTTGTTTTCTACTAGCAAGCGCCTTCTCATATATAGCCCTGGCCTCTCTAACCTTATCTGTTGTTGTTGTTATTTTGTTTTTAGGCGCATTAGCAACTAAGGCCATATCGCTCTGGGGATATGCAGTGGATATTCCCTGACCTTTCCGCATCCTCCGTATTTGATGGTCATGAGCTCGAACCCCGGTCTAATCAAGAAGCGTGCGTTACGCACTGCCGCTCCTGTCCACCTGGCTACGGAGGCTGGTACTATTACAAATCACCTTGCAGCTGTTGTAGGCTTCAGTACTTTTCATCATTCTGCAACTATCCCATGCTATCTTTTTCTGCTCTATTTAACTGGACAGCTCTGCACTGATCCATTTCAGCATCCTACTCCTACAGCATTTTCTTAATGGTACACATATGTCATGGCTTCTGTGATTTTTGCTTTAAAAGTATTCCATAATTCAAGTGCCTTTTCACTCATTCTGCAATCTGTCCAATTAACAGATGCTACACAGCACCTTAAACTTTCAAATTCCCCTCTTATGAAGGTCTTCATCTTCTAACTAATGACTGCATGATTACTACTTGCCCACAGTTCCTGTATTTTAAACCTCACAATGTCACCTACTTTGTGAGTAATGACGAAGCAAGAATATTTTCACCCCTCGTATTTTCTCTAACATGCTGGTACAAATAACAGTCATCTAGTTTCTTTTAAAAATTTTTTAAAAAAATATGCATGTAACATGGAAAGATATAAAATAAATTTTATTTTCAGTTTGAATCGACATTTCAGTATTTTGTTTTTTGCCAATTTAATTTATGCATTTTTTCGTGTTATTTTGCTAATTGACTATGGTTACTAGTCACTGAAGACAGTTTTATTTTTAATTTTTAACTTAAGTTCTCTCTCTCTCTTTTTTTTTTTTTTTTTTGAAATGCTACTGCTATAGAGATTTAATAATTTGTGTTTGAAAATGAAGTGACTAATGCACAATTTTTTCCAGTACAGCAGGCCCCGTTATAACGCGGTTTGCTTTACGCTGATTCGCTATAACGCTGTTCTTATATTATAACCTGTATCTGACTATAACGCTGTCACAGATCACTATAACACTCTTTTACAGATTGCATCTTTGGCATATTTAACGAAATCGTTTCATTTGATGGAGTCGATAGTTTGAAAATGAATAGCAAAACAGCATTAAAATGTTTCCCATGCTGACTTGAGAAATTTTCCCATGCTCAAGTGATATTTTCTCGCACTCTAATTTAATTGCAGTACAGTGACTTGTTACGTAGTTCTGAGATCAACATTTTAAAAAATGATCAAGTATATTGCTTGTAATATTTGCGTTATATGCATTTATCTGAAGTCTGTTTGTTTGTTTGTTATTTGGTTTTTAGGAGCATTAGCAACTAAGGCCATATTGCTCCGGGATATGCGGTGGTCATTCCCTGACCTTTCCGCATCCTCCGTATTTGGTGGTGACGGGTTCGAACCCCGGTCTAATCAAGAAGCGTGTGCTACGCACTGCTACTCCTTCCCACCTGGCTACGGAGGCGCCTTACCCGAAGTCTAGTCATCACTCAGTACCGTATTAGACATTGTGCGAAACGGACAGTTTATTCGAACATTGTATCTTAATTAATGCAACCAACGCAGTTACATTTTCGAAGAGTTAATGATGGGCGATAAGAATGAAAAAGCAACGTCTGAGCGCAGTACGAAGACTATAAATGTAAGAAAAAGACTGAATTTAAAAATTAAATTGGACGTTTTGAAGCGAATCGATTCCTGTCAACGACAAGCAGATGTGTGCCATAATTTAAGACTTGCAAGTTTAACTGTAAGAACAATTATAAAAAAAATAAAGAATTAATTTTAGCAGAGGGAAAGATAGCTGTTCCACTGCAAGCAACTAGGGCTAGCCTGGCTATTAGGATTGAAATGGAAAAGACTAACTAGTTTTATTGAAGATAATGTCCAATGCAGAATTCAGTTCAGTTAAATTTTATAAAAAAAAAAAAAAAAAAAGAGAGAGAGAGGGAGAGAGAAAGAGATTAGTCAATATGATGATCTGAAGAAAACTCACCTAAAAAAAAAAAAAAAAAAAAAGTGGAACCGTTTAAAACTGGTAAGGGCTGTTTGAATAGATTTAAAATCTAGGGAGAAGCCGCAAGTGCAGATCAAGGAACCAAAACTTTCAAAAAAGAACTTGTTAAAATTATTGAAGAAGGGTATTGTGTGTTATACTTCTCAACCAGTTTATAACATAGATGAAGCAGGACTTTTGTGGAAACGAATGCCTAAAAGAAGTTTCATATTGAAAGAAGCAAAAAACATGCCAGGTTTCAAAGTGGCAAAGAATCGGGTGACTTTATTGTTGGGTGGTAATGCTGCACGGGGGGGGGGGGATTTAAAATTAACACCCCTTTTAGTTTATTTAGAAGAGGGCCCAAGTTCAACCCAAAACTGACACATTTTTCTTGATTAAATTCATCAATTAAATTAAAATCAATTTAGATCAATTAAATTCATGATTTTAATTGGAATTTTTAAGTTTAATTTTGATACGTAAGTAGTTACCACATAATTATATATGTATGTAACGCAGAATATTTTCTATGTACAAATATTTGAATATTAAATATTTTGACCGACATTTGTGCATCTTTTCACTACCATTTATTATTGATTAGGAAATATCCTATGGCACCGACTGCAACTCACAAATACATATGTTACCTTATGGGAATGAGGAGCTCGCTTAGCGCGGATTCACTTAGCGCTCTGTTTTTCCGGAAAGAATTATCAGCATTAAGCGGGGGTCACCTGTATATAGTTTTTTCTCATTGATATGTGCAATTTTTAATGCTATTCCTAAGTCATTGATATTTACAACTCATTTTAATGCTATCTAACATGATATAATACTGTGATTTTTATAAAATCACTAAATAGCATTAAAAATGTATTTGCCAAAGGCATGTAATTTTATTTCTAATTTGTAATCATATGAAGACTAAATATATTGTAAAAATTAGTCATTTTTTTTAAATGAAAAAGTCTTTTTTTTTTTTATGAAAAGAAAAATTAGTCACTTTTTCTTTTCATGAAAAAAAAAAAAAAAAAAAAAAGATGGGGGGAGTGTTTGGTAACGATGCCAAAAAAAAAAAAAAAAAAAAAAAAAAGGGAGTAACTCTAGCAATACCTGACAGACATCCAACATATTTTATGGAGAAATTTTCTTGGCAGTTAATTAGATTACATTATTTTGGTCACTTATGTCATAGGTGAGTTTACTTGAATTTTTGAAAAATACTGAGCTAGATCATGTGATATGTCAGACCACCCCCCACAGAATTTGAGTATCTGAGAACTCGGACAAGGCAAGAATACTCTTGACCAATCACGTGTAGGCATTCTATTCTCATACCTTTTCCCAATTTTATTACTACCAGCCTCTTCTGTACATAATATGGCAACTGAGAAGGAAGCATCTTTGAAATTCACTTCTTGCCATTGCATGCTTTATTTTTTGCTTCATTTTCTTTTCCTTTATTCATCATGCACTATTTCTGCTGTTTTCATTTTTGATGTACTTTTATGAAATGAATTTCAGAATAAGTAGTTTTTTAATAGTTCTATTTTTTAGCTCTTTTTGTTTTCAATCTTTCCATAATAAGGGTTTAAACTATGCACACATCAGAAGTGAATTATTTAAAGTAAGAAAGCTACATGATTATTTAACATGGCCACATATTAATATTCTTTTCTCATTTTTCTGCAGAAAAATTCCTACTACTGTTGGTAATGCAAATATAAAATAATTGGGAATTTTATTTTTCTGCAAAGTCATCCTACTTTTATTTTTTTCAAAAATAAATTTTAAAAAGTAATTTGCAGTTGTGAGCAGAATACATGCTCTCAACTCGAGTGAAAAGAGAACAGATATTCATGTATCAGTAAAGTTATATCTCCCAGAATCACAGAAAATGACCCAAAGCAAATGAAATCTAATGCCTGTTAGCTGGGGGAAAAAAAAAAAAAAAAAAAATTGCATTTTGGCACACAATTTTTTTCATTTCTTGCATTATGCTTTTATTGCAGAAATTATGAAATAAGTACTATGGAATAAACAGCAAACCATAAAAAAAATTAAAATAAAAAATTACATGAAAGATAGAATAGAAAGAAGACATGCAGTTTCATTACACAATGATTTATGAAAATTAAACATGTTTTACCATGTGAATGTATTGCTAAAACTATAGCATCATATCTGCCAGGAATACTGTTATCTCTATGCAAAAAAAAAAAAAAAAAAAAACAAAGCTCATAATTAATAACCAATGGAAAATAATATAATAAGAAAATCAGAAAGGGGTCCACTGTAATGGCAATACTGCTAACCTGTATTTCAGCAGGAAGATTGCAGAAGAATATCCCAGAGGTAAACACAGACCACTCATAAAAGGAAAATAATGAAGCAAAATAAACTAATGGAAGAAAGGTAACAGAAACCGAAACTGCTGAGAAGCAGAAGAGCATTCGCTAGTGTCCCTATACAACTTACAGTAGAATAAACTAAGGAAAGTATGAACTTAAATGCAGATAAGCCCTCTGCAGTCTAACATAAGAAAATGAAGCTGCAAAATGCAAATTTTGACATCAACCCATGGCAAATTGGTTAAGCCAAACCAAATGCAATATACAAAATAAAATACACAAAATCATATTACTAAAAATCAAATAACAGAATATAAATCAAATAAACAAAACTAAAGCAATAAAAATTAATGAATTAATCGATTAAATAATAGCAATTGCTAAAAAAAAAAAAAAAAAATTAATAAAAAGAAAAAGGAAGGAGGATCTGAAGAATGACTGCAGTGAAAAATTTATAAGCAAATAAAGATGGGGCTGGAAAGAAAAAAATACACAGACTGTGTACTGTTCCTAATAGTTGCAGTTTGTTGCTTCATTTTTTTATGTTAGACTGAAGAGGACTTGCTGTATTTAGGTGCAGTGCATTCCTTAGGCATCAGCGAATGCTTCCCTGCTTCCTAGCAGTTGATTATGGAAATACAACCTTTTGGGTTCTACAGGTGTTTCCCCTCCCCCTACTTCCCCAAATGGAATCACACCTGTGACAATACCATTAACTTTCTTCGTAAAGTTTATTTTATTTCATTATTTTCCTTTTATGAAGGATTGCCATTTGACAGTAGAATGTCCTTCAGTAGTAGGGCCATTACAATATTTGTGGGGTTCTTCCTAGGGTAGGCTCTTTTTAATTTTTTAAATTATTTTTCTCTAGTAATTTTGGTTGTTAATTAATTATGAGCTTTGCATTGTAACTAGTAATAGTAGTTACTGGAAAATAATACTTGCTTCAGCAATACATTTACAGGGTAAAACAATGATTTTTATTTAATTGTTAAAATAAAAAAAAAAAAAAAAAAAAATTCAACCACTGTTTTTTATATTATTACATCAGGTAAAAATATTATAATGTCACAAAAAACAGGTTTGTAAGCATCTTCATGAGCCAAGACTAATTTCTCTGACATATGGGGATATTAAAAGGCCCTATACACATTCCGAAGAATTAATTTACTTAGAATATTAATTTACTCTGAATACTTCTGTTAGATTACAAACATCATATTTTAATAAAATGAATAATATTAATATTATTCAAATACTCTAAACTATAACTGAACCAAGATCAATTATACAACATATATAATGGCAATAGCCTTGTATAATTGAGATAATCATTAAATTAAATAACTTTTATGAAGGCGGAGTAAAACCATGTGAAACAATGATCTAGTATAATGCTTGAGGTTACAGTCTTCAAAGAAAATCATGAAATTTCAGAGAACACATACTGACCACAAAAACCTTTACTGCTAATCCTTTTCATAGTAGCTGCAACACAAAATTAAGACTAAAGTAATTGAGAGCTGTACAAAAAAACCAACATAGAAAGAAAGATACTTCTTTTCAGAATTGTTTTTAAAAAGCAAATTATGGAATTATTTCAATTTGAATACTTACAGAAACAAATCTGTCTAAGTAGGGCATTGGGAATCTCTTAGCTTTATTCCAATACAGAAAACAAGGAGACATATAAAGCTAAGCAATATTTATAACAAAAGAATTACGACGATGACTGTGATTCAGGAGTGGTTCATTAGCGTCACCAGTGTAATGGAATTACATGTACTTTGACTTTTATTTAGCTGTTTTGCACCATTTAAATTTTGACTGCAACTATACACAACAGTTTCAGTCAAACTTTAAAATAGCCATGAATGAAGATTTTTAATTATAAACATGTTCTCTGATAAAAGTTTTCCAAAATACAATGCAAGTGTTGGATACAGAAATTTTAAATGGGAACATACAAATTGTCAATTACTTTACTGCAAAATTGTAATTTACAATTACCAAGCACCACCACATGCTATTTAGCAACAACAGCATTTTCTAAAAATATAAACTGTAAAATGCTATGTTATATTTGTATAATTTTATTTTAATTTATTTTTGCAGCTTTGTTGGAATATTTCTGGAGGAATATTTACAGTAAAACTGCTTGATAGGTGCATTTACATTTTGTGTATCTTTTAACAGCAAAAATGAGATTTTATTTGTAAAAATTTTTGTTTCACTTAGAATTAATTTAAACATATTAATATTTATTCAAAACAGTGTAACTACTTAGAAACTAGAATACTATAGTTTTTAAGGTTAATAAAATCCCTTCACCAAATTATTTTCATGGTAGTTTATAATTACAGGTGCCACCAAACTATTTACATATTTCTACACATGAAAGCACAGTGGTAAAAAATAAAATAAAAAAAAAAAAAAAAAAAACAGCAACACAAACAAATCAGTAATTTTTTGTAGGAAATACAAATACCACTTAATCACGAAACTGCAAAGACCCTCAAAAATGTCACTGCATTACATGTATGCATCTGCCTATACAATCTTTTATTAAACATCAACAGACTTTCACAATTGGTCTAAGTTTTATTAAAGGTGGACTAAAATTGTGTTGATTTATGCCATTATATTTTTAGTAGTCAGCCAAAACTCTTTTTGGCTGACTCTTAAATCTTAAATATAAAAAAAAAAAAAAAAAAAAAATCCTATGTTAAAGGCAAATTTTTATCAGCATATTAATATTATGAACATTCTTTATATCCACAGCACAACATTGCTCTCTTAAACTGGAATTGAGCTCAGTAAAAAACAACGGACTAGAAATACATATCTTGCCCTAATACTGATTCTGCACTGAGATAACATTGTAGAATCTTTGGAAACATGCCAAGAACATGTGAATTCTTGTAACAGCACCCAACATACAAATATTTCACATATCAAAGAAATTAACCAACCAGTTCAGCTAAAATAATGATGGTAAATTTCATTGTTTTGACATTTAATTAAAAAAAAAAAAAAAAAAAAACTAATGCACATTTTTCCTAAGACTTTAAAAGAACTGGTATTAGTTAAAGTGTCAAATGCTTAGCATTTGCATCAATTTGTCCACTTTTAAGTTCTTTGTGCTGGAAAAGAGAGGTAAAGTCAGCTCACAGGTCCACTAGGATGTGGGCAGTGAATACAACTCCTTGAATGTAATTAAGTCAGGAATTCCAAAAACGGGAATGGGTTTTTTCTTTCAGGTAAATTTATGGAACTTGCCTTGTCTAGTCCATTGCCACCTTTTGAGCACAATGGATACTACATGCATCACGTTGCTTCCTCAGCCTCTTATGATGACTCTGAGCAAGGGAATTGATAAGAGACACAAGAAAGTATATAATCATCACAATGACAAATTTCTCAAACACCCATGCCAGCCAGCTGGTCTCCTAAAAGAAGAATAAGTACACATTTTAAAATATTTCTATTAAAAAAACAAATATTAAAAATGTGATTTCTCTTTCAGTTAATAGTGCTTTAGAAGTTTGTGCACAGAGAGAGAGAGAGAGATTAGCAAATTTATTAGTAGTACCAGTAAAATGGTGTAAGAAACAAGCTTGTACAATAATCAGCAAAAAATAAAATGAAATAAAAATGATACTCACAACACTACCTACTGAAGCAGATTCTAAAATGAGGCTCAAGATATGGCCTAACTATTGTCCCATAAAACAGAATAATCACCTCTTCCCCACTACTGGGGAAGATTCCTGCATATTCCTGCATATCATTGACAACAACCCAATAAGCTCTCCAAATAAAAAAAAAATTTGTATGTACAGCTCAAATTACTTTTCAATATTATTTCAAGTTTTCAATATTACTTTGGTGAGCTTTTTGGTGAAAAGTTAACAATTCCAATTTATGAAAATCATGTTGTTGTTTTTTTTTTAATGCATTATTTTAGTATACAGCTGCATGCAATATTTTTCTTTCATGCAGCTTCCAAGGTTCCTAATTTACACATGTGCATGTGCCCACACACACACACACACACACACACACACACACACACACACACACACACACACACACACACACACACACACACACACACACACACACACAAAGTAAAATTTTGCAACTATAATCAAACACACCAGTATTAGCAAATGACACAAGAAAGCAATTACAAAACATGGAAGTTTAGTCTAACCCTTGGCTGAAGGCAAATTTCCACATCTATCCTGCAACTATCCTCACCCAATTTGAATTTATGCCCATTCATGTGTGTAGGCTGAGCAAGAGAAAGAATTCAATCAGTACTGAACTTATTCAATCCATTTAAAGACTTCAACACCTCAGTCAGATATCCTAACAGGTGCTCAGTCTCCAGATGCAGCAATCTGCAGAACCGAAGCCTTACTTGGTAATAGTATTCACCATAGAGTGCAAAGAAGCCATGGGCATTTGCTGCACTGGCAAAACCAAAACAAAACAAGTAGATAAGAAAACAAATTATATGCGTTCTTCCGTACACAGGTAAGTATCCAGTTGACCTTTGAATTTATCCAAACTTTCACAGCCTCAACTACCTGCAAGGGTTGGTTCTGCACTCGCAGGGGCGCATTAAGGCTATAATGTACTCTTGCGAGGGCAACTGATTCCAGCAATGAATGACTTACTGGCTAAAAGAAAACTTCCTACAATCTAATCTAAACCTCGAGCCATGTAATTTGAATCTATGACCCCTAGTTCTGGAACTATTTATAACAGTGAGAATTTCATCATCAATCATTTTACTAATCCCTCTCAGAGCCTTGTAAGCCTCAATCAGATCTCTGAGTTGCCTGGTTGCCAAGCTCTGCAGCCCACGTAACTGAAGTCTTTCCTCATATAGTCATCCTGCGAGCTTGCCATTCGATTTAGCATTAGCAAAGGCAGCATATGATACAAGAAAGCAAGCTTATATAGCATCAGCCAAAAAAAAAAAAAAAAAAACCATCTTATTTCACCCATCCACTTGCTCCAAATGTTCGTGATGTTCTGGCTTGAATTTATTTAAGCTATCAACTTCTACAATGATAGATGGAAGTTTGTTCCAGCAAACAACCACCTGCTGGCTAAAGGCAAACTTCCACACATCTATCCTACAACCGTTTTTCCTCAATTTGAATTTTTTCTTCCCTCTCAGGCGATCATTCTGAGCAACAGGAAGAATCCCATCAGCATTGAGCATGCTCAAACCATTCAAGGCTTTATACACCTCAATCAGATCACCTCGCAGATGCCTAGTCTCCAGACACTAATTTACAAAACTTAAGCCTTTCTTCGTAAGAGCAACCCTTTGTTCCATTCACTAATCTTGTTGCCCTTCTCTGTACTCGTTGAAACAGCTCTATATCCCTCTTAAAATGAGGCCTCCAGACTTGTATACAGTACTCAAGGTGTGGTCTGACCATTGCCTTATACAAGGAGAAAATCACCTCCATATCCCTGCTAGAAAAATTCCTGTATATCATTGACAAGACACCATGAGCTACTCTTGCGGACTGTCTGCACTGCCCAGAAAACTTCATATCTGCCTGCACAATTACCTCCAGGTCCTTTTCACTCTCTACACTTTCAGTGTAGTACCACACAGTTGATATGTTACTCTGGGGTTACTGCTTCCCATATGCAGTACTTTACATTTGTCAAACTTCATTTGCCACCTCTCAGCCATTCTGCTCAACTTTTCTAGATCCTGTTCGAGCAGTGTACTGTCATTAGTGTCATTAACAACCCTGCCAACCTTCGTATCATCTGCAAACTTGGACATTAAGCCTGATATACCATCATCAATATCATTTATAAATACAGAAGACAACACTGAACCCTGAGGGACTCCACTAATAACATTGGTCCACGAAGAGCAGTGTCCATTGATTACCACTCTCTGTCTTCTCCCACTCAATCATCCCTTTATCCATAGCAGCAATTTGCCTCCAATGCCACAGTGCTCCAATTTGTGCAGCAGTCTTCCATGTGCAACAGTATCAAAGGCTTTACTACGATCCAAATATATGATATCAAAGTTATTCTTTGCATCCAGTTCCTTTGTGACTACATCATGGTATCCAATCAAATTGGTCAGACAAGACTTCCCCTTAACAAACCAATGCTGTGTCCGAGCTATAAGTGAAGTCTTGTCTAGATGACCCTGCAATGTTTCTTTAACCAGTGTCTCCATTAATTTCCCTGGAACAGAAGTTAAACAGGTCTGTAATTACCTGTGTCTCCCTTTGATCCTCCTTTGTGGATTGGGGTCACATTTGCACATCTCCAGCCCATGGGTACCTCCCCTGAGTCTAGGGAAGCTCTCATAATTATGGCTAAGGGTTTGCATACTTCCTTTGCCGCCTCCTTTAATATAACTGTATAGATTCCACCCCAGGTGTTTTTCTTGTGTTTATCTTCAACAATTTCTCCTCCACTTTACTCAGTTATTACAAGATTATCTACCTTGCTGCCAGAGTTGAATATACCTCTGGCATTCCCCTCCCTGAATAACTCCTCATGTGTGAATGTTGATGCAATATATTCATTTAGTTTGTTAGCTACCTGAGCAGGATCATCAACAGTTGAACCATCGATATCAAGTGGACCAATCTGATTCATCCCCTTCCTTCTGGAGTTTACATAAGTAAAGAACTCTTTGCGGTTTTTCTTTGCATCCTTTGCCAAAGATTTCTCGTAATCTGCCTTCGCCTGCCTAACCTTCTTTGTAACCTGGTTACAGATCAGCTAATATCTATCATAGGCTTCTGTGTTACATGTTAATTTATATGTATCCCATGCATTTTTCTTCTCTGTCACATGTCTAATTAGTTCATCTGACATCCATTTAGGCCTAAATCTTGAACAATATTTCTTTGTTGGCATGAAAAGCCTAGTAGCTTCCAAGATTATTTCTTTGAATGTTTCCCATTTTGAATTTGCTGTTGGTAACATCATCAGTTGGTTCCACTGTATAGAATTTAAATACTGTTTCAGACCACCGTAGTCACTTTTATGAAAGCAAAAACCCTTCCCTTTACCCTTGATGGTAGTTACCTCTGAGTAAATCCCACTTCAGCACACTGCAATCACTGCCACCTAGTGGTTCCTTTATCTGCAGATTCTTTTTAGCATTAGCATTAGCAGAGGCATTTGATGCAAGAAAGCAAGCTTATGCAGCATCAGCCAAAAAAAAAAAAAAAACCCACTTCCACTTCACCCCTCTGTTCGTTCAATATACCTGTCCAGCTGAGCCTTAAACTTATTTAGGCTATCAACCTCCACTACAAGGGATGGAAGTCTGTTCCACCAACCAACCACCCGCTGGCTAAAGGCAAATTTCCGCACGTCTGTCCTACATCTGTCTTTCCTCAATTTGAATTTATGCCCTCTCAGGTGATTTTTCTGAGCTGGAGGAAGAATCCCATCAGCATTGAGCATGCTCAAACCATTCAAGGCTTTACACACCTCTATCAAATCACCTCGCTGGTGCCTAGTCTCCAGACTCTGTAATTTGCAAAACTTAAGCCTTTCTTCGTAAGAGCACCCCTTTGTTCCATTCACTAATCTTGTTGCCCTTCTCTGTACTCGTTCCAGCAGCTCTACATCCTTCTTGAAATGAGGCCTCCAGACTTGTATACAGTACTCTAGGTGTGGCCTGACCATTGCCTTATACAAGAGAATAATCACTTCCTTATCCCTGCTGGAAAAATTTCTGTATATCATTGACAATACTCCATGAGCTACTCTTGCAGCCCGTCTGCACTGCTCAGAGAACTTCATATCTGCCTGCACAACCACCCCCAAGCCCCTTTCATTCTCTACCACTATCAGTGTAGTACCACAGAGTTGATAGGTTGCTCTGGGGTTGCTGTTTCCCATGTGTAGCACTTTACATTTGTCAATGTTAAACTTCATTTGCACCTCTCAGCCCATCTGCTCAACCTTTCCAGATCCTGTTGCAGCAGCATAGTGTCAGTAGTGTCCTTGACAACCCTGCCAACCTTTGTATCATCTGCAAATTTGGACATTAAGCTTGATATACCATCATCAATATCATTTATAAATACAGAAAACAATAATGGACCAACACTGAGCCCTGAGGGACTCCACTAATAACATTAGTCCACGATGAGCAGTGTCCATTGATTACTACTCTCTGTCTTCTCCCCCTCAACCACCCCTTTATCCATAGCAGCAATTTGCCTCCAATGTCACACTGCTCCAATTTGTGTAGCAGTCTTCCATGTGCAACAGTATCAAAAGCCTATCTAAGATCCAAGTATATAATATCAAAGCTATTCCCTGCATCCAGTTCTTTTGTGACTGCATCATAGTATCCAATCAAATTGGTCAGGCAAGACTTCCCCTTAACAAAACCATGCTGTGTCCGAGCTATAACTGAAGTCTTGTCTAAATGATTCTGCAGTGCTTCTTTAACCAGTGCCTCCATTAATTTTCCTGGAACAGAAGTTAAGCTCACAGATCTATAATTACTTGTGTCAGCCTTTGATCCTCCTTTGTGAATTGGGGTCACATTTGCACATTTCCAGTCTATGGGTACCTCCCCTGAGTCCAAGGAAGCTCTCATAATTATGGCTAAGGGTTTGCTTACTTCCTTTGCTGCCTCCTTTAATATAACTGGATAGATCCCGTCCACCCCGGGTGCCTTTCTTGTGTTTATCTTCAACAGTTTCTCCTCCACTTTACTCCCAGTTATTTCAAGATTCTGTAGCTTACTGCTAGAGTTGAATACACCTCTGGCATTCCCCTCGCTGAATAACTCCTCATGTGTGAATGTCGATGCAAAATATTCATTTAGTTTGTTAGCTACCTGAGCAGGATCATCAACAGTTGACCCATCAATATCAAGTGGACCAATCTGATTCATCCCCTTCCTTCTAGAGTTTACATAAGTAAAGAACTCTTTGCTGTTTTTCTTTGCATCCCTTGCCAAGGATTTCTCGTAATCTGCCTTCGCCTGCCTAACCTCCTTTGTAACTTGGTTGCATATCAACTTGTATCTATCATAGGCTTCTGTGTCATGTGTTAATTTGTAAGTATCCCATGCATTTTTCTTCTCTGCCATATGCCTCATTAGTTCATCTGACATCCATTTTGGCCTAAACCTTGAACAATATTTCTTAGTTGGTATGTAAAGCCTAGTAGCTTCCAAGATAAGTTCTTTGAATGCTTCCCATTTTGAATTTGCTGTCGGTAACATCATCAGTTGGTCCCACTGTATAGAATTTAAATACTGTCTCAGTCCATCGTAGTCGCCTTTACGGAAGCAATAACCCTTCCCTTTACCCCTAATGGTAGTTACCTCTTTGAGTAAATCCCACTTCAGCACACTGTGATCACTGCCACCTAGTGGTTCATTTATCTGCAGATTCTTAATGCATGAAGAATCACTGCTGATAATCAAATCCAGAGTATTACTCCCTCTAGTTGCCTCCCGAACATGCTGATGTAGAAAACAATCATCCAATAAATCCACAAAAGCCTTGCTAGTGTGTGAGTGACCAACCCACAAATTCCAGTCAATATCTGGGAAATTAAAATCCCCCATTATAAGACTCTCTGATTTACTAGCCCACTCTATTTCCCTGTACAGTTTCTTATTATACTCATCAGAGTCATTAGGCCTATAGCACACTCCTACTCTCAATTTTGATCTCCCAATGCTTATGTCACACCAAACTGACTCAACACTGCACTGTCTAGCGATGTCGACTGGCTTCACTTCCTTGGTTTTTATGTGTTTCTTAACTAACAGCATAACCCCTCCCCCTTCCTATCCTGTCTATCCTTTCTGTAGACGTTGTACTCCCTAAATTGCAGTTCTGCATCCCTTATATCTGTGTGACACCACGTCTCTGATATCCCAACAATATCTGCCTTTGATGTTTTGAGCAATACCTCAAATTCATCAAATTTATTTACTAAACTCCTAGCATTGGCGTACACGCAAGTATACCTGCACCTGTTTCTATTCTTAGCTACCCTAACACAACCCATGTGTTTACTTGTACCGCAATGGCTCCCAGCAGTCTCTGAAATATCATGCATCTTGTTTTTCAGGCTTCTGCTCATTCTAATAGAAGCAGTGCAAGAATCTCTTTCACCTCTGCCAGTGGCTACTGTCAATCTATTGGTCTTTGTCTCCCTCCAAAGACCAATAGATTGACAGTAGACACTGGCAGAGGTGAAAGAGATTCTTGCACTGCTTCTATTAGAATGCATTAGAATTCTTGATGCATGAAGAATCATTACTGATAATCAGATCAAGAGTATTAATCCCTCTAGTTGCCTCCCGAACATGCTGATGTAGAAAACATCACCCAATAAATCCACAAAAGCCTTGCTAGTGTGCGAGTGACCAACCCACAAATTACAGTCAATTTAACCCCAGGGGCTCACACCTGGTGAGTATGGGCTTGGCACACCCAGGGTCCTGAGCTGGATATCATCATCCTTCTCTTTCTTGTTGATTCCCTTCTACTTTTGACTCACTCTCTCTCTCTCTCTCTCTCTCTCTCTCTCTCTCTCTCTCTCTCTCTCTCTCTCTCTCTCAGGGTAACTCGGGATTTTTTTTTTTTTTTTTTGGCTGGTGCAGCATAAGCCTCAAGCTTCCTTGCACCATATAGCTAATAATAATAATAATATCCGGGAAATTAAAATTCCCCATTATAAGACATTCTGATTTACTGGCCCACTCTATTTATTTGCACAATTGTTCATTATACTCATCAGATTCATTATACCTATAACACACACCTACTCTCATTTTTCCTTTTCCAGTGCTTATGTCACACCAAACAGACTCAACATTGCATTGCCCACCAACATCAATTGGATGCACTTCCTTAGATTTTATGTGATTCTTAACTAACAGCATAATCCCTCCTCCCTTCCTGTCTTGTCTATCCTTTCTGTACACGTTGTACTCCCCAAATCCCAGTTCTGCACTGCTTATGTCTGTGTGACACCATGTCTCTGATATCCCAACAATATCTGCCTTTGATGTCTTGACTAGCACTTCAGCTCATCGAATTTATTAACTACACTCCTAGCATTGGTGTACATGCACATGGAGGTACACATGCACCTGTTTCTACTCTAACACAGCCCATGTATTTACATGTTCCAATATGACTCCCAGCAGTCCTGGAATTTCTCATTGCCTTGCTTTCCAGGCTGCTGCTCAATTGCATTTCAATAGAAGTAGTGCAAGAATCACTTTTACTTCTGCGAGCGGCTACTGTTAATCTATTAGTACATGTATCCCCCCCCCCAAGCTAGCAGTTTTCCGACCCGCCTAACTCTGCCTCTATAGCATAAGCAAATATTCTTGCACCCTTTCTATTTAAGCGTATTCCATCCCTGTAGAAGCAGTCTCTCCTGTTAACAACCACAGACCAGGCTGAGAAAAATTCTACCCCATTGAGCCTTGCACAATCTCTCCAGGGTCGAATTGATCGACAAGGCTCTAATCATATACTCCCTCCTATCGTGTCTGAGCAGAATTGCAGGAAGGATGTAGATTTACTTGAGCGTGTACAGAGCGTGTATTGTCAGGGAAACAGGGAACATATTATGCAAAAAGGATAGATGGAACAGGACCAGGGTTATGTCTGCCAGTGGCAAAGGTTGATGACTTTGTAGGGCAGATATCATCCTTTAAGGGCACAAAGGGTGATATTGTTGTACACGTTGGCACTAATGATATTAATAGTAGGAGACAGGCAGAATTACTTAACAAGTACAAGACAATGCTGAAAAAAAGCCGTGAGTTAGGGTTGAATTTGAAAGTAGCAGTAGTAGTGGCATGTGATGCAAGAAAGCAAGTGTATGAGCTTATGCAGCATCAGCCAAAAAAAAAAAAAAATCACACCATTCCCTCCAAATGCCTGTTCAGTTCCTCCTTAAATTTATTCAACCTATCAACTTCCACAACGACAGATGGAAGTTTGTTCCAGCAATTAACCACCCGCTGACTAAAGGCAAATTTCCGCACATCTATTCTACATCTGTCCTTTCTTAATTTGAATTTATGCCCCCTTAGGTTCGTAATCTGAACAAGTGGAAGGTTCCCATCAGAATTCAGCGTGCTCAATCCATTCAAGGCCTTATACACCTCAATCAGATAACTGCACAGGTGCCTAGTCTCCAGCCACTGCAATTTGCAGAACTTAAGCCTCTCTTGGCAAGAGGATCAATTCATTCCCCTCACTAATCTTGTTGCCCTTCTCTGTACATGCTCAAGCAAATCTACATCCTTCCTAAAATGAGGCCTCCAGACCTGTACGCAGTACTCAAGGCATGGCCTGACCATTGCCTTATACAGAGGGACAATCACATCCTTTTCCCTCCTAGCAAAATTCTTATATATCATTGACAAAACTCCATGACCTGCCCTGGCAGCCTGTCTGCATTTCTCAGAAAACTTCATATCTGACTGCACAATTATTCCCCTAACAAACCCATCTATGTTCTTAACAGTGGAGTGGACAATGCAGTTGTAAGCAAAGAGGACTTGCTTGAGGACTGAATCTCACTGTTTAATTTCTTCTCCAACTACCTTTACAAGGATTTCTTTTAAGTTCTTATTGACGTGCTTCACCACACTTTATATGCTGGAATGTAGTGATAAAAATCTTTTTAATTTTCGTAGCTTTATATAATTGCTGAGAAAAACATCAGAATACTGTCCATTAATAAGATAAGATAAAAGACAGGATAAAAATTTATCCCGTGTGAAGGAGGTTCCAAATCTGCATATAATTCTAGGAAACATTGCATTGCCAATGTCTCATATTGCTGATCCTGGGATTGGAAAAGTCTCAGTCCATCTATAATGATGTCCTTGCCCGAGGTAAGCATTAAAGGACCTGGTTCTGCACCCCCGTGCTAGTTCCTTGATTATTCTTCAAATATTCCAATCTTCCTATAAGAAACACGGTTCAAGTCCATAAATAGCATAGTCATTGGTTGAGCTAGTGGTATTTGTTTCTTTATTCTGTGTGTAATTATAACTATGCTTTGCAGTTGCTATCCCTTTCAGATGTGCTTATCTAAACATCTTCAGCCTTTTTGGGTATGACTCCTGTTCTGATAGTTACATAGACATCAGCATCGGCTATTGCATCCTCAGCTGAAACCAACTTACTAGCATTCTACTTTTCTTCTATCTCTTATATTGATCACCTTGGTAAACCCTTTCTACTTTACCCAGTAGTCTGTTCGATGCCTCCTGGGTGTTTTGGCAGAAGGATGTTAGAAGAATTCTGAACAATCTTGATGCCAAGAAAGCTCTGGGTAAAGATAGCATTTATACTCAAAACTTGTGCTCCTGAGCTTACTCCTGTTCTATCTCACATTTTTTTACACTTTCTTAATCTACTGGTATTTTTTCTTCTTGAAAATTTGTTCATTCCAAGCCAAGTCCTAAAGAGAGTGAACCCCCCACCCCCACCCAATTATTGCCGTACTAAAAAAAAAAAAAAAAGTAAAGTGCAGCCATTATCAACCCACTGCAGGATGGAAGCCTCCTCAACAATTCATGTTGAGGGAAACAGACCATAATCTGCCATGCTGGTCCAGTGCGGGTTGGCAGATCGACCGTATTCAGCAGTCAGGGGCTTGAACCCCGGTCTACTCAAAGAGCATGTGCTACTGCACTCCCGCTCCTGACCACTCGGCTACGGAGGCCTAATTGCACCTACTCAACTCTTTTCAAAGTACCGTATTTCCCCGTGTATAAGACACTCCCATGTATAATACGCACCTTAATTTTGTGGCCCGAAATTTAAAAAAAAATGTATTACATAAAGTTATTGAACTCAAGTTTTATTCATCATAAAATTCATACAACTCATCACTGTCAAAACTCCCATACATTAGCTTGTCTTCATCTGTGCCTGATGACGAATCACTGTCTTCATATATTGCCTCGTCCTCAGTTCCATCTATGGCATTTGAAATGCCACACTTCTTAAATGACTTGACAACGATCTCAATCTTGATATCATCCCAGAATCTTTTCATCCAGGTACAAACTTCTCCTATAGTTGGTTTCTTCACTCTTCCTGCTGGTGTCAAATTGTCCCCAGAAGACTTTATCTATTGGTTCCATTCATCTCTCATGGCAGCTTTGAAGAGTTTGTTAATGCTGACATCAAGTGGGTGGAGATGGGATGTCAAGCCTCCAAGTATGATGGCAAGTTTTGTTTTTTGCTCTGCAGCAATCTTCTTTGTTTTTTGTTATGCGTGCCCTGAACTGATCAAGCACCAATAGGGCAGGTTTGCGCAAGAGTCCACCTGGTCTCCTGCTCCAAACTTTCTCAAACCAGATCTTCATCCCATCCTAATCCATCCAACCCTTGTCATGAACGTGGACAATCACTCCTCGAGGAATGTCTTCTTTTGGCATTGTTTTGCGTTTGAAAATCAGCATAGGAGGCAGCTTGGTTCCGTCGCACCAATATAATGGCTCTTTTCATGTCCACTTGTCTTCACAGTTACAGTTTTCACCCCCTTCTTATCAACAGTTCTGTTACTTGGGACATCAAATTGAAGGGGGACTTCGTCCATATTTGCAATCTGTCCCAACTCAAACTGATGTGTCTTCCGACATTGAATGACAAAACGATGAAATTCAAGGACCTTCTGCTCATAGCTTTCAGGCATATTTTGGGCAAGTCTGGTGCGTGTACGCATGCTTAGTCCATTCCGTTTCATGAACCTGAAGCCCCAATTGTGTACTCCTTTGAAATCAGTAACTTCTTTTTCCTCAGCAATTCTTCTTGCCTCATGCTGAACCATCTTTGTGGACACAGGAATTCCAACTGCCCTTTGTTCTTCAATTCCCTCTCTAAATCAGGCCATTTTGCTGACTTGCCTCTCATGGCCTTCTTCTGCCGTGTAGGGTTTCTTTAGTTTTTTCAGTAGGGTTTCTAAGAAGAAACCCTTCCCATGGAGGAGGACCAAACTTACGTTCAGCAGCTTCACTTTTGCAAACTGGATCACTTTTAACTTGAATTCAGCACTGTACAAAAATCTTTTCTGAGCCATTTCTGGGCAGAATGTAACCTAATATACCGGTAACAAGTGTGAAACAATGAGCGCAAAGACAACAAGCGCAAAAAAGCGGGAAATGCAAGTAAAAAAAAATCTACAACAACTGTATAAGACGCACCTAGTTTTTAGACCCCAAATTTTTGGGAAAGGGTGCGTCTTATACATGGGGAAATCTGTTAACTGCCATCCCTTATAAACAATCTTGAAACTTTTTGTCTGATCAATGATTGCCAGTATGTATACTGAGTGTCAATCCACTGGTGATATTTTGGCTTTGTTATCCATCTATGACCCATACCACGACATTGCAGTGTGTGTCAATGTCGTGGTGGGTTGCCCAAACGTGTTCAGCAATAGCTGAGTGCTCGACATCCGCTAAGCGGATTGCTCTTTTGTGTTCGGAAAGGCATTTTTCGAGCCGTCTCCCAGTTTCCCCAATGTAGCGGCTAGTGCAGTCACAGCAAGAGATGCGGTAGACCAATCCGCTTTGTAGTAAGGTGCGGACCGGTGTTTTTACTTAGAGATGAGAGATCGTAACTTTCTGCCTGGGAGTTGCACGCATTTTATCCCATGTGATTTCAAGACTCTACAAACCTGTTGTGATAGGTTTGGGTAGTATGCGATAAAGGCGCTCGCGGTTGAGTCATTACCTTGGATGTTTCTGTTGGTCGCTACGTGGCCATGTGTCTGTAGGTCACATATGGCCACGGGTTTAGGCTAGGAATCTCCAATTTCTTGCATGGGAGGAGGTGTTAATGCCATTTGTTAATTAACAAGTGGCAGAGCTACTGGTTGAGGAAGTCAATTTACTGGAGTATATTTGCCCCCTCTGCTTGTCCTTATTCATCTTACAGGTGGATCATTTAGCAACAACACCTTTATCAGCAATGCTAGGCTGTATATCAGCTGAAGTAATATTATTAACTGATGTATTTATATTGAGATTACTCAAGGCACTAGCTAACTGCTGTTACTGCACAGCTTGCATGGATTGTAGCTGAGCCATGATATTATTATTATTATTAGCCATAAGGTGCAAGGAAGCCTGAGGCTTATGCTGCACCAGCCAAAAAAAAAAAAATTTCTGAGTTACCCTGAGAGAGAGAGAGACAGAAGTAGAAGGGAATCACCAAGAAAGAGAAGAATGATGATATCCAGCTCAGGACCCTGGGTGTGCCAAGCCCATACCAGATGTGAGCCCTGATATCCTCTATGCAGTCTAAATAGAAGTAAAACCTTAGACTCTCTACAAAATCCTTGTCTATATCTTTGAACATTGCTTCTTCAAAATACATATTCAGTCTGTTTTCAGAATAGCAGACCTTTCATTTGGTCTTTGCTGTAAGGCAAATGGCGAGCCAGCCTTTTCTGTGTGAAAACTCACTTATCAAAGCTTCTTTCAATACAGATTAAGAATGAGTTTTACAGCATTCAGTTGAACATAGCAAAAACAACCTGACTTACTCTGTAGCCTGGAATGAACGACAGCTGTATGTATTATGCTTTACTAACCCACTAGAAGTGGCCTTAACTGCATCAGTCTCTGAGAAAAATAATCTAATTGGATATTCTGGATTAACCGCAGAGAAAAACGGAGATTATAATTTCCAAAGCAAACATCTGGCATCTGAAAGCTTTCCCCACCGTTAGCACTTAATGTTTGAACTGTACTACCTTCCATACTTTCACAATTCGAACGATTCATCTTTTAAGCTTAGAACAGATAAATAAACAAAGGAAAATTAATAACTTCTGAACAAATTACCAAACAGAATTTGGAAACTCAGACCCTGCAGTCAACTACACCAAATAATCGTAAGTGGTGAGTTGTGATTACCAAATGGTTAAAGTTACAGTTTCAGAATTCTGATTTTCAAACTAACAAGTAAAGTCAGAAACTGCAAAATAATGATGTGATTCTCTTCTGGTTGTTCATTAGCATGTGAAAAACTAAGTTAAAAACCCACAATTCGTTTATATAATCTTTTTATCCTTGTCCTACCCTCCTCTCTCTTTTTTAATTACTGCTTCAGGCATTTGACTAAAATTACTTTTGATATGTTTGCAATATTCCTTGAGACAGATATGTTTGCAGTTTAACCTTATATATAACTCGTGCAAAAATTCCTCAATACTAAATTAACTATTGCGTGTCTGATTACTATGCCCTTTTAGACAGACTTTGCTCATTTACTTTGCTTCTTGGCAATTCTGGCACTAAATTATAACTTAATAATAATAAAACAAGTATCAATCACAACTGCATACAGATGACGCCCGCTAAAACGCTGATCATTCGTTCCGGAAAAACAGAGCGCTAAGTGAATCCGCGCTAAGCGAGCGCCGCTTTCCCATAAGGTACATATGTATTTGTGAGCCGCGGTCGGTGCCATAGGATATTTCCTAATCAATAATAAACGGTAATGAAAAGATGCACAAATGTCAGTCAAAATATTTAATATTCAAATATTTGCACGTATAAAATATTCTGCATTACATACGTATAATTATGTGGTAACTACTTGCGTATCAAAAGTAAACTTAAAATTCCAATTAAAATCATGAATTTAACTGATCTAAATTGATTTAATTTAATGGATGAATTTAATCATGAAAAATGTGTGGATTTTGAGTTGAACTTTGGCCCTCTTCCAAATAAACTAAAAGGGGTATTAATTTTAAATGGCCCGCAGCGTTACCACCCAACAATAAAGTCAACTGATCCTTCGCTGCTTTGAAATTTGGCATGTCTTTTGTTCTTTCAATATGAAACTTCTTTTAGGCATTCGTTTCCACAAAAGTCCTGCTTCATCTATGTTAAAAACTTGTTGAGAAGTATAACACATAATACCCCTCTTCAATAATTTTAACAAGTTCTTTTTTGAAAGTTTCGGCTCCTTGATCTGCACTAGAGGCTTCTCCCTGGATTTTAAATCTATTCTACCAGACCTTACCAGTTTTAAATGGTTCCACATTTTTTTTTTTTTTTTTAGGCGAGTTTTCTTCAGATCATCATATTGGCTAATCTCTTTTTCTCTCTCTTTTTTTTTTTTTTTAATATTTAACTTAACTGAATTCTGCATTGGAATATTAACTTCAATAAAATTAGTCTTTCCATTTCAATCCTAATAGCCGGCCTAGTCCTAGTTGCTTGCAGTGGAACAACAGCTATCTTTCCCGCTGATAAAATTAATTTTTTATAATTGTTCTTACAGTTAAAAGTTGCAAGTCCTAAATTATGGCACACATCCGCTTGTCGTTGACCGGAATCGATTCGCTTCAAAACGTCTAATTTAATTTTCAAATTCAGTCTTTTTCTTACATTTATAGTCTTCGTACTGCGCCCAGATGTTGCCTTTTCATTCCTGTCGGTCATTATTAGCTCTTTGAAAATATAACTGCGTTGGTTGAATTAATTATGATACAATGTTCAAGTAAACTTTCCGTTACGCACGATGTCTAATACTGTACTGAGTGATGACTAGACTTCGGATAAATGCATATAACGCAAATATTACAAGCAATATATCTGATCATTTTTTAAAATGTTGATCTCGGAACTACGTAACAAGTCACTTTACTGTAATTAAATTAGCGTGCGAGAAAATTTCACTCAGCGTGGGGAAACGTTTTAATGCTGTTTTGCTATTCATTTTTAAGCTATTGACTCCATCAAATGAAACAATTTCGTTAAATATGTCAAAAATGTAATCTGTAAAAGAGCGTTACGTTATAGCGATCTGTGACAGCGTTATGGTCAGATACGGGTTATAATATAAGAACAGCGTTATAGCGAAACAACGTTATAGCGAACCACGTTATAACGGGGGCCTGCTGTATATAGATTCCCTAATATAACATTTTCTATTATTTACTTTAATAAATTCAAAATTCTAACAATGTTAAAAAATATAACAGCCTTTTTATTGCTCATGCAGAAAATGCAATGACATTATTAGATTGTTATTGCATACTCAAGTGTTGATGCATGATAATGACCAAGTACAGAGAGAGAAAGAGAATTCACAACAATAGTTTAATTTTCATAACATTTGACTAATATAAAGTCTTTTTAGCCAACCTTCCATTTTTCTTCATTCTTACAAATTTCATCTTTAAATAAATCAAGTTAAAGTCCACATACTTTTTGCCTTTTTAGTTTCAAAAAGTTCCTTGGCTTTTGATAAAATCAAACTAATATAGAGAATAACTTAACAAGTCTGCATATTGGTTACACATATGGGTAAAGATAATTATTCTGTAAATTAGTGCCAAGGAAAGTAACCAGTAAGGAATATAAGGAAATGTTTGCCCAGTGGAAATGTACTTCCACCTCTGCTTGTTGAGATGGAAGGCATGTGTAAATTCAAAGGAACCAGACATAATTATGAAATCAGAAAGAAGGGGAAGTGATCCACCACTCTCTTTATAGCATCAGCTATAAATAGCTGCCACTTTTGCTGATACTTAAATACTAATATATATACATCATAAAAGTCGGCAAATTACAAAAAATGTAAAATACACTTAAAATAAATGCTTGCTTTTAAAAGCATTCTGTTTGAAATATATTGGGAAAGTTAAAAAGTCAAATTAACAATTGGTGCCAAGAAGTGCTCCTTTGGGCACCAAAAATGGTCAGAAAATTGGTAACTATGTTTTAATGCAACAACATGTTTAGAGATATAAGAAGATCGTAATCCCACTGAGTAAGGCAACTGTAAGATCACACTTGAAATACTGTGTCCAAATATGTAGACTGCCCACATATTCAAAGGATTTTGAATATGTGGGCTGCACAGCTTGGTAATCGGAACCTTAGAAAGGATAGTAAAATGAAAGTGAAAGTTTTAAAAATTTTACCTCTGTTGGTAGCTGAGGCTTGGAGAAATTCAGAGTACAGCTGGACAACTACCTATTCATCTGACACAGGCAGTTTATTTTATTAATTTTCTGCATATTTAATATATACAAGTTAGTCCTTTTTATTTAAACATTTCCTCATCTGCTCAATGTTGATCTAAAACGTAAGAAAATACATATCATCTTGCCACAGCTCAGCATCAATCTGGATTTATAATACCAAGAGTATATTCCAGGAGACCATATTATTTCAAAAGTACATATGTTAGACTGTACTGTTCTACAATATGCTTGAGGCATCAGAAATAAAATTCTACACTCATTGACCTTATTCATACCAATACACATGATTTCTTAGTTATTGGGGGAAACCCAGCTTACTCCTGACAATGAGCTTGCTACTCTTGCAAATAATTTGTATTTTAACATTGTCTCCTGCTTTTCTGATAGAGAGGAAGAAAGAAGAGGGTGCTTGTCTCTTTATTACAAAGGATTTCCTTATCATCAAACAATATGCAGTAAACATACACTCATTCAATGCCATAATGGTAAGAGCTGACAAAGTTTACTACAGTACTGGTTGTAGTTCCCTACTACCCTCCATCTCCAGAGATGTGCTAGGGGAGTTGACAGATGGATATCTTTCACTAGGCTTCGTGACATTATAATCTGTACTGGAGATTTAGCAACGCATTTCTCATCTGATGCCGCTGCATTTTATAGATCAAATGGAGATCATGTTTGGAATCTCCCCCCCCCCATGTTCAGACACATTTTAGATAGCGTTTAATAATTCTGCAGCCACAGCTTCTCTCAGCAACTTTCCACAGGGTTTTGACTCATCACAGTCCTTTGAGTCACTATCTCCTCAATCAAAGCTGCAAAATGTCATACTTTATTGGTTAGTGAGAATAGGCTAGTCATTTCTCCCAATGATCACAACCAAGAGCTGGTAATATTTTTATTTCACACTTTTCCTTGGTTATGTCCTGTCAAGCCTTCCCCTCCTGCAAAGATGCTTGGTTTTGGTTAGCCCAATTTGCAATGTTTGTGTTCGTAAATACTATGTCCAAACCATATACCATTCCTTACAAAGCAAATCCTGGCAGAACAGAAACTTGTCTATATTGTTTAAAAATAAATAGGTCTCATAAAAATTAACTAGTTATAATTTATATTAGTCCCACGGACACTAGTTACAATTTATTTTCTGTTCAGAGGGATGTTTTTAATGTAACCAAACCCTGAGCTCTACAGGACTTCCTGACTTTCCATTTTATAACCAGATAAGATCTCCACTTGCTGAATTAAAACTTCCAGTCATTTCATCTTGGATATTCCATTTTTATAATCAACCTCTAAAATAAGCCTTTGTCCTTCTGCAGCTGAAATAATACTGTGCATTACTTAAAGCAAAATTTTCATTGTGTTTTTTTGGATATATCTTTGCATTTGATATAGTAAAACTTTCCTCTCTGCACTTCCTGCTTCAAACATACTTCACCTGTGGCTCTCTTAAAAATTCTACAACAGTTACCATAGAGGGACAACTAAGTTTTTTGCAAATTAATGTGAAAACAAATGGTGTTTGCCTTCAGCAAGGTAGCACTGCTAGCCTTGCTATTTTCCATGACTGTTTCCTTTTTACTACCAGAACCTAAATTTCTAATCATATGCAGAATATGTCTTTACTATTCACATCCTTCTAATGCTGTAAACTGTTCAATAAACTCTAGCTGCAGAAAAGTGCAGTTTCTAACTTCATAGATTATGCTACTTATTTTGGGTTAGCCATTAATCTTAATAAGATTAAATTTTGCTCTTGTCCAACATCCCCCCCCCCCACCCAAACATTAGCTCTTTTCATTTAGTCAGTAGCTATCACTCCTATTCCATGTTTTAAATCCCTCGGAGTTTATTTAGATTCAATGAAGCAGTTTTCCACCCATTGCACTAAACACTAACACCATAGCTTTCCAGGCAATGAAATGTGATATTGCATTAATTTTTAATAATAATTAAAAATTGATGCAATAAATTAATAAATTATAAATCAAGTAATTTAATAATTTAATCTAAATTTGTATTATTTATCTATGCCTCCCTTTTCTGGTTCTCCATCCCTAAATCAGACCTACAACCAGTCACTTCTCAAGTATTTTCTCCTATACAGCAGGGCCCCGCATTATAACGCAGTTTGCTTTACGCTAATTCGCTATAACGCTGTTCTTATATTATAACCCGTATCTGACTATAACTCTGTCACAGATCACTATAACGCTCTTTTACAGATTGCATTTTTGGCATATTTAACGAAATCGTTTCATTTGATGGAGTCAATAGCTTGAAAATGAATAGCAAAACAGCATTAAAACGTTTCCCACGCCGACTTGAGAAATTTTCCCACGCTCAGTGAAATTTTCTCGCACGCTAATTTATTTGCAGTTCAGTAACTTGTTACGTAGTTCCGAGATCAACATTTTAAAAAAAATGTTGAAGTATATTGCTTGTAATATTTGCGTTATATGCATTTATCCAAAGTCTAGTTATCACTCAGTACCGTATTAGACATTGTGCGAAATGGACAGTCTACTTGAACATTGTATCATAATTAATGCAACCAATGCAGTTACATTTTCGAAGAATTAATAATGGCCGATAAGAATGAAAAAGCAACAACGTCTGGGCGCAGTACGAAGACTATAAATGTAAGAAAAAGACTGAATTTGAAAATTAAATTAGACGTTTTGAAGCGAATCGATTCCGGTCAAAGACAAGCGGATGTGTGCCATAATTTAGGACTTCCAAGTTTAACTGTAAGAACAATTATAAAAATAAATAAAGAATTAATTTTAGCAGTGGGAAAGATAGCTGTTCCACTGCAAACAACTAGGGCTAGGCCGGCTATTAGGATTGAAATGGAAAGACTAACTAATTTTATTGAAGATAATATCCAATGCAGAATTCAGTTAAGTTAAATATTATTAAAAAAAAAAAAAAAAAAAAAGAGAGAGAGAGAGAGAGAGAGAGAGAGAGATTAGCCAATATGATGATCTGAAGAAAACTCACCTAAAAAAAAAATGTGGAACCATTTAAAACTAGTAAGGGCTGGTTGAATAGATTTAAAATCCAGGGAGAAGCCGCAAGTGCAGATCAAGGAGCCAAAACTTTCAAAAAAAGAACTGTTAAAATTATTGAAGAGGGTTATTATGGGTTATACTTCTCAACAAGTTTTTAACATAAATGAAGCAGGACTTTTGTGGAAACGAATGCCTAAAAGAAGTTTCATATTAAAAGAAGGAAAAAAAAACATGGCAGGTTTCAAAGCGGCGAAGGATCGGTTGACTTTATTGTTGGGTGGTAAATGCGGCAGGGGATTTAAAATTAATACCCCTTTTAGTTTATTTGGAAGAGGGCCAAAGTTCAACCCAAAATCGACACATTTTTCATGATTAAATCCGTCAATTAAATTCATGATGTTAATTGGAATTTTAAGTTTAATTTTGATATGTAAGTAGTTACCACATAATTATATAAGTATGTAATACAGAATATTTTATATGTACAAATATTTGAATATTAAATATTTTGACCTACATTTGTATATCTTTTCACTACTGTTTATTATTGATTAGGAAATATCCTATGGCACCGACCGAAACTCACAAATACATATGTTACCTTATGGGAATGCAGTGCTCGCTTAGCGCACATTCACTTAGCGCTCTGTTTTTACGGAACGAATTATCAGCGTTAAGTGGGGGGTCACCTGTACTTATAAACTGTCTCCCTCATGTAAGAAAACTAGATAACTGCTTCATTAATAACGCTGTTGCTTTCTACAACTTTGATTCTCTTGATGCTGATACATGGCTTATGGACACCATGTTCAAACAATAAAAGATTGCTGAACTATTAAGAAATGCCCATTATTTTGTAATAGGGCAAACTTGCTTTCTTGCAGCTAAATATACATCATTGCCATGTACTTAGACAATCAGCACTCGATTGGCCATTTACTATTTCATATATTATTATTATAATTAGTTATTGCATTATTATTAAGTATATATTTTTTACTTCTACCTATTTAAATGTATATTGTGACAAGTAAATTGATTATTTTTATTATTCACAGTAGAGCGTCAGTTATCCGGAATAATTGATGACAGACCTCTTGCGGATAGCCAAATTTTCTGGATAATTGAACTGGAAAATTTTCTGCTAAGGTAAGATTAAATAAATTTGATCTTATTATGCATTAGTTAGATTTATTTGTAAGGTAGGATTAAATAAATTTAATCTTACCTTACAATTAAATTAAATAAGATTAATTAAATAAAAAAAAATTATAAACCAATCTCGGAAAACAAACATCCATCCAGGCATTTTTATGATTTTTATACAAAACGGGAAAAATTAGAACTATTTTTAAATGCTCTCAGTTTTTCCCGTTTTGTATAAAAATGCCAAAGGATACCACTGCCAATTTGTCTGCAAAAAAGTTTCTTGCCTTGAATATCTAGTTCACGTATACAGTGTCTCAGTTTAAAGTTTTTCAGCCAACCTGTGCTTACCTTAAAATCTTCATTACCTATTGATTTTTGATTAAAATCCAATGCTTTTTCACACAACATTAGGCCAGACACTGGTTCACCTAAACTTCACTCTGAAGAAAACAAAAAAATAAAGTGAGTGCACTCTCTAAAGCACCATTTTCAGGTTTCGACAGTCTTTTTCCTGTTAGATCCTCCTTCACTATCCATAATTGACACATTCTGTTATAGCATTGGAATTTTTCTCGATGTCGTAAATTGTTGACTTCCCCATAAACTCTTTGGAGAGATTTCCTAAATTTTCACCTTTTCTAATTCTATAAATAATTTGTTTTTTTGTTGCAATTGCTAAAACTATGCATTTTCTTTTTTGTTCACGTTACTATAAAAAATTGAGAAAAATAATAAATCGCACAGTTTTGGGCCGATATTATCCTTACTGAATCTGGAGCTAAATTAATCTGAAATTCACTCATGGTTTCCAAGAAAACACAGTAGTCTCTGTGATATTTTCCTAAAGCACATTCCTGAAGGTCACAACCATAAAACAATTTGTAGTTTTCGTTTTATTGCACTTTTTGTTTGTACAATCTGTTATAAACAGGTAGTAAACTCGATCTTTTGCTTATTATAATCAAAATTTAACTTGCAAATGTGATCACTATACCCGGAGCTTGCTTACTGTACTACCTTAATTAATAAAAAAAAAAAAAAAAAAGAAGAAAGACCAGCCTTTCAAATTATTCCAGATAACTGACATTCGATTGTATTAGTTTTTGGCTAGCGCAGCAAAAACCTAGGGATTCCTTACATTACATGGCTAATACTAATCACATCCTAACCTTTCCTTATTTAAATAAACTCTAAAATCAATTGATCCACCGATTACAGAGAATTTGTAAATACTCCTTCTGTAAAAGTAATTTAAAGAATAAAAAAAAAAAAACGTAAAATATGACAGAAAGAAAAAAAAATAAAAATAAATTTGTAAATACTTCCTCTATAAAAGAGATCTAATGAGTAAAAAAAGCTAAATTTGTGTAATATGATAGAAAGAATAATAGAAATATTATATATCAACAAAAGTAAAAAAAAAAATTAACATACTTGATGAATGGGTGCTCCTACTTTACGATGAAGTTTAGCTTTCTGCTTTGCTAATAACTCCATAAATGGAGCTTGCAAGTGCTTTCCTACATATGGAATATATCTGTAAAAAAAAAAAAAATTCACTGAATTCTAACTAAATTTGCATACAATTTCCATAAAATGATCTAGGTCCAGCAGTACATAGGGAAGTTAACTGGGTAAGCATTTTATGGCAAGAGCTAGTTTTCAATAAGAAAAACTTAATCTGTGTAGAGCCTGCATTTGGGTTATTTATCAGGCTAATTTAATACAGTATCAATGTTATACTACACAGCAAGCATTTTTAAATGAAATGTAAGGTTCATATAAGGTCAAGACAAGGGCAATTTACCACTGTATGTTAGCATGAATTATTATTATTATTACGAAAAATCATGCAAATAAACATGTTATATAGCATCAGGATTTAAAAAAATGCCCACTCATTCCAATCACTTCCTATTCCACAATATTATATGTGGAACTTAATTCCGATCAATTACTCTTTGACTGAAAGCAAATGTTGCTATATATATATATATATATTCTGCAACCTCCTTTTTAAATTTAAATATATACATCCTTGTGCATGTTGCTCAATATTAAATAAGCCATCAGCATTTAGTTCAATCAACCCTTTTAAAGCCTTAAACACCTCAGACCCCCCACAGAGAATCCTAATATCCAGATATTGTAATTAACATAACCAAAGTCCTTCTCAATAAGAATATCCTTTTGTGCCTTCTAATTTTGTTTCTTTTCCCTTCATCCACTTCACGTGGTCTACATCGTTCCTAAAATGAAGTTTTCAAACCTGTAAGCGGTATTCAAGACATGGTAGCTATTGCTTTATAAAGTGGGATATTATTTCTTTATCCGTGCTTTGAAAGTCCTGTATATCACTGACAGAAACCATCCACACTGCTCATAGAACTTTATCAGACTATATCAGTGGTTCTCAAACTTTCTGAGCCCACGCCTCCCTTGACCAGTAAAATTTTCCCTGCATCTCCCTTGACTACCAGTAACTCACTGTATGTAAAATGTTGACATTCGTATGTGATTCGAAATACAAGGCACTTAGATCAAACATTGATTGTACTTCTGAATATGTGGTTACTATGAGCAGATTTCTGGCATTGCGTCATTCAGACTCATGCAAGATCAAAAAACGTGCAAAAATACAGTCAAGGTACATGATGCATTCTCTTCATCAAAAATACCAAGTATTTTCTATAATTATTTACACGTAAAATAATAATACAGATCAAATAGTAGTAGATAACTAAAAGTAAAAACAATCATTCTTAATACATTTTTAATATTTGCCATGGAAATCTTACATAAACTATTACATCGTCCGCGACACCCTCGGTAAATTATGGCACCTCTCCAGGGTGTCACGGTGCACAGGTTGAGAACCTCTGGACTATACAATTACTCCCAGGTATATATCATCATTTTCTACCCTGAAGACTTAGAAAAGACTGTTTTTTCCAAGAGTCAAAAAAGCAAGACAATTTCGATCAAATATGAATTTGTACAATAGTGAACCAAGAATACTACAAAACAGCTCTACAGAGATTGCACAATGCTGTTCAGAGCAAACAGTGGCCTTAGGGAATTTATGCTTGCATATTCAGTTCTTTTCATTCAAGAATTTCTTGCAAAGCACTCCATCACTAATGGCTTGCACATCTCCAACAAATGGTTTATTCCCTATGATTATTTTGTTTTCTAAGCTTTGTAATCCAGCATTTTCACTGTTTTCTCCATGAAGTAAAGCTCTAACAATAAAAAAAGAGACTATTTGAGATATGACATTAAAAAAAAAAAATTGTTTTGATTATTAAACTTTAGAACATATACTTTGAATCCTTTCATGGACGGACAGAGATGTAATATCCAAAATATTTGCAGAAATCTCTTCCTGCTATACAAAGGGTACTAGGAAAGTTTTGCAATATGACGCAACAATGAATCACAGGAAGCTGCTTGTTGCTGCATGTTGAGACATGTTCATACGTGCATAGTAGCTGCCGTGCCAAGTCGATGGGTTCAGTTATTCATTAGTAGTGAGAGTGTAAAGTGCTTGCGATGGCATCGTGGTCACGAAATGAGATAAGGACAGTTTTGCGGTATAATTTCGTGCGTGGTTTAACCATAGACCAGTGCTTAGAAGAAATGACTCTTGCACTAGATGATGATTGTCCACATCATACAACAATATTCAGGTGGTATAGAGAATTCCAAAGGGGAAATTTCACTCTGGAGGATTCTGAGAGGCCGGGAAGGCCACGAACGTCAGTTACGGAGGAAAACGTTACTGCTGTGAGGAAAATGCTTGACGAAAACAGGCGAGTGACCTACCAACAGATAGAGGATACTTTGGGCCTAAATGCACCAGCAATTCGTTCGATTATGCAAGATCATTTGCACGTGAAGAAACTTTGTTCTCTCTGGGTGCCGCATCAACTGACTGAAGAGCAGATGACACGACGTGTGACTTGGTGCCGGGAGATGTTAAAAAAGTTTGATAAGGAACAATCTCGGTATGTGAACAACATCGTGACAGGTGACGAGACTTGGCTGTACTATTACGATCTGCCGACCAAGGCTCAAAACAAAGTTTGGGTCTTTGATGATGACGACACACCCGTAATTGTCAGAAAATCCCGATCTGTAAAGAAGAAAATGATAGCTGTATTTTTCAAATCGAGTGGAATTGTGGAACGTGTCGTTTTGGACACGCAGAAGACAGTCACAGCTAAGTGGTATACTGAACAATGCCTGCCTAAAGTCATTGGATCTATGAAGAACCTGCAGCCAAAGTCAAGAATGGACACCTGGTACCTCCATCACGATAATGCTCTAGCTCACCGCGCCAAAGCCTGCACCGAATATTTGACCACGACAGGACTGAAACTTCTCGAGCACCCTCCCTACAGGCCAGACCTTGCTCCCTGCGACTTTGCACTGTTCCCGCATGTGAAAATGAAGCTAAAAGGGAGGCGGTTTTCCAGTGATGAGGACCTTCTACGGGCTTGGGACAACGAGTGTGCTTTACTCCCTAGTGAAACTTGGCAGAACTGGTTTAAAGATTGGTTTCGGAGGATGGAGAGGTGTATTGAATGTAGAGGAAATTACTTTGAAAAAATTAAATAAACAAAGCTGTATTGCAAAACTTTCCTAGTACCCTTTGTATATTCTTGAAAAATTGAATTCTGTCTGTCCATTCTTCAAACCAACATTTCTTTATATCAGTTTTTTTAATTTAGTCCCATGTTGATAACACCAAAAACCCAGTCACACCATGTGAAATAGTCAGAAACTATCTTATTTGTAAGTTTCCTTTTTTTCCTCCCTCCCCTGGATTTCTTCAGACAAGTTTAACAATTTCTTAGTTTCGCCATCAGAAAGGGCTTTTACAAGATCTTGATGGCATGTCTAAATACTTCACTGTAACATAGAATATAAGTTACTTTGTAACTTATACTCTATATGTTAAGAGTATTTTTTTTTTTTTTTTTTTTTTTACTTCAGTGAATAAGTTACAAAGTAACTTATACAGTGAAGTAAAAAAAAAAGCTGCCTACAATCAATAAACACTGACTCAGTTTTTCAGATCATTTATATGAAGTATAAGTGGACTGCAGTACAGAGGGAAACAAATTTTATAACTGGAAATCATGTCAGTTGTAGGTTTCCATAATGGACTTGAGGATCAAAAAAAAAAAAGTTTTTCAGACTGTTTATATGAAGTATAAATGGATGGCAGTACAGTAATTGAACCAGCACACCAGGAAAACAAATTTCATAATAAAAAATGCTGAAATTCATGGTACATCATCTAACCGAAAGAGGATTAAAAAAAAAACCCTCCACCACTTGACATTAACTATTGAATATAAGCATCGATAAATTTCAATTTAGCTTTTACGATTGTTCATAAGAAATGTAAATAGATGTCAACAAAATAATTGAGGTAACACAGTAGGAAAACAAATTCCATAATCGAAAATGCCAATGGGTGCAGTAGCCACAACATCAGACTGCTATGCCTTAAAATCACGTTGAAAGTTACAGATTTACAACAACTAAGGGAATTATTTGGAATGTGACACAGGAATTAGCAATTGCAAAGTACACCTTTCAGAAATGCTTCCAGAAGTTTCAGAGGCATGGAATTAGTGTATACAATGTAGGAGACTGCTTCAAAGGAGATCTACTAAAGAGCTGGTAAGCTTCATTTCCCATATATACGAGGGCTGTTCAATAACAAATGATCATAATTTTTTTTTATTCTCACACATTACCTTTATTAATCATTCATATTTTGATAGTCCTTTTTTCAAAATAGTTCTCATTTGATGAAATGCACTTGCTACAACATTTCTGCTATTCTTCAAAAGCATGGTGGAAGCTATATTTTGACATACGTTTGAAATTCGCATCCGATGTCTTTAAAACTTCTTCTGATGGTTGGAAACATTTTCCTTGCAAACTTCTTCTTTAACTTTGGAAATTACAAAAATTGCATGTGTACCCTGTACGCACAGAAGATGTTTTACGTGTAAACATCTTTGACAAAAATCAGAACCATTTAAAAATCGAACAGCTAGAACTGAAATCACAAGCAATGTAACGTTTTATGCCCACACTCAACTACTTATTCTATCAAATCAATGTTAGTGACATTAGCATCATACTTCAGTCCAAAATATTTAGTATGAACGATGTAATGTTTTATGCACACACCTGCTGCTTACTCTAGGTTAGGCCAATAGCCTAATTGCCCATTTGATTGTAGCCATTTGTTGAATAGTATGAGTGCAACAATCTGCATTTTCATTACATTCCATCAATAATTTTGACAATGCCAAAGTCAAGCACAGAGTGTTGTTGAGAGTATCGAGCAAGCCAACCTAAGAAAACAACGACGGAGGTAGCAATGAATGTGTGAGAACGACAAAAGCTATCAAGATTGCGTAAAAGATAAACAGAAAATCATCAAGCATTGAATTTAGCAGTGCCGCTCCATCTAACAACAATGTACCTGAAGTAAGAATTAATTATGTACAGCAGAACAGTTATCCAATTGCAGAGCAGATGAGTTTAAATGATCATCTCCTTTTATTTATACAGAATACTATTTACATAAGAAAGCCCATCGAGAGTTTGAAAGGGTGTTTATGAGAAATGATTTCTGTTCTATATGCTACATTTGTGATCATCTATGGTTCGAAATTGACACAAAGAAATCAGCTGCTAAAGATGTACCATTGATATGCACTGCATTTCCCGATGTTGATGGGATACTTGTGTGCAATAGTTGCAGAGGATCACTTAAGAACAACACCATTCCAGTGCTATGTAAGTTGAATGGCTTTGTATACCAAGAAATTCCATTGAATTTACCGAAGTTGGATTTAGTGACAGAGAGGCTTATTTTTTTCTCCCCCGATGGTATTCTCCACCTTGTCGCGGTGGGGGAGCTTGTGTGTCCCGATGACCCGGAGAGCTAAGTCGGCGGTAGCTTAGCTACTGGTAGGGCCTCCCAAGCCGGACAGATCAAAGGGTAGGGGCCAGACTAAGAGAGATACCCCGGCCCTCCAGGTTGGGGGTTGCTGCAACGGACTAGCTCCTCGTTCAGTGTAAAAAATACACAAATGCTAAACGACCTACAAGTGAAAATGAAAATGGACTGTACTTTCGGAAACGACTCAGCAAACGGAAAAGGACTATGATTTTGGGATGCTGGAATATTCAAGGCCTTTCAACTAAAAGAAACTTTCTTTCAGATGAACTGCAAAAATTCAAGTTAGACATCATCGTGTTATCAAAGACAAAGAAAAAGGGATGTGGAGAGGAAATAATGGGAGAATACTACCATTTTTGGAGTGGAGTTGATAAGAGTGAAAGAGCAAGAGCAGGAGTTTCTATTGCTGTTAAAAAGAAATTGAGACACAACATCAAAAACTGGCAATTTATTAATGAAAGAATGATCTCATTGGAATTGAAAATGTATGGGAGAGAAATATGTATTTTGGGAATATATGCCCTGACTAATGACACCGCCGATACCTTGAAGGATGAATTTTGGGAGGATCTGAGAGAACTAATAGAAAAAAATTCCTAAGAACAAAGAGATATTTCTAATGGGAGATTTCAATGCAAGAGTAGTAGGAACTAAACAAAATAGCAAAGTTATTGGAAGATTTGGAGAGAAAGAGAGGAATGACAACGGAGATAGACTATGCAATCTTTGTGAACAGTTCGACTTGAGAATAAACAACACATTTTTCCAACACAAGGATATCCATAAATATACTTGGTCACAGGAGACAAGACAAATTAGATCAGTTATAGATTACATTATTTCAAAACATTCAGGGACCTATGTACTGAAAGATGTCAGAGTTTATAGAGGAGCTGAATGTGGATCTGACCATTTTCTTGTTAAAACAACACTGAGGTGGAACTGGATTAATAAAATATGTGTGGACAACCAACAATGCAGGGCAGGAGAAATGCTACAAGTGGATCAATTTAACATTGACCTACTCCAGGACGACAGCATTAGAAACAACTTCACCCAGAGACTGGATGCGGCAATTAACATAGAGATAAAAGATAATACTGAAGAAATCTACGAATATTTAAAAAATACTGTTAAAAAATAGCTCATGAAATCCTAGGCAAAAAGAAGAGACAAAGAGGAGAAAGTAAGAGCTGCTGTAGAGGAAAAGAAACTTGCATATCAGAAATGGCTGGGTGATAGGAATGATGCATATAGGAACATTTATGTTGAAAAAACAGAAAATAGCCAATCGGTTGGTAGTAGAAGCGAAAATGAAGAATGGGAAAGGAAATGTGCAACTATTAATAGCAATTGGGCTTCAAGCAATCAGCAGAATCATGGAAGATCTTTAAAGACTTGAGAAAACAGAATAAACACAATGCTGGTTTGCAATTAATACATTTGAAAGACTGGACGGAGTACTACGAAGGACTTTTAAAAGAAGACCGGGAAGAGTTCAAGACGATGGAGGATTTTGGTGTAGAAGACTCAGGCTTAAAAGTTTCTGTTAGGAAAGTGGAACTCCTGCTAAAGAAGGAAGGAAGGAAGGAATGGCAAATCACCTGGACCTGGAGGAGTTTACATGGAACTTCTGAAATATGGAGGAAGAGGAGTGGCTGTTCTGATACAAAAACTGTTAAATAGTATACTGAGAGGAGAAGAAATACCGAAAGAAATGATAACAGGATATATTACATCAATTTATAAGAAGGGCGATCGGAAAAGCTGTTCAAATTACAGAGGAATATGCGTCTTGAATCTGCTGTTAAAGATCCTTGGAAAATGGATCAGGAACCATTTAGAAGCCCGAATCGAGGTATCAGAAGAACAAAGTGGTTTTTCAGCTGGGAGGTCATGTATAGATCATATCTCAACAGTACGACAGATCCTTGAAAAATGCCAAAAGGAAAAAAAAAATATTTATGATTTTCATTGACCTTGAAAAGGCATATGACAGTGTTCCAAGAAAACTTATGGGAAGCACTGAAAGAGGCAAATATTGATGGATAACTGATTAACATTATTAAGGCAATTTACAGGAATAATAGATGCAGAATTAAAGTGGGATCAGCTTTGTCACCTGAATTCCACACTTCAAAAGACTTATTACAAGGTTGTTGCATGTCATCAACACTTTTCAAAATTTATATCGACATCTGCCTAAGATCCTGGTCAAAAAAATGTAATAAAATGGGATTGCCGATTAATAAGAACACCTATATTCACAATTTACTTTTTGCGGACGATCAGGTGGTGATAGCACAAGACTTAGAAGATGCAAAGTATGCATCGTCAATTGTTTGAGGAATATAAACAATGGGGTCTAAAAATCAATTTTAGCAAGACTGAAATGTTGTCTTCAGGGCAAGGACATGTTCTAAATATTGCAGGTTTTAAAATCAAACAAGTCGATAAATTCAAATATTTGGGATCAATCTTACAAAGTGATGGATAATCCCAAGCAGAGATCAATATGAGAATTACAGACGGCAGAAAGGCTATCGGCATGTTAAACTCTGTTTTGTGGAGCAAAAATATCCTACATAAAACAAAGAAACTTATATTTCAAACGATTGTACAAAGTCTTCTATTGTATGGAGTGGAAACCTGGACATTGAATAGGCGAGCAGAAAACAAATTGCTCTCCACAGAAATGGATTTTTGGAAACTCTCAGCAGGAACTTCTAGAAGAGACAGAAAACGGAATGAAGACATAAGGGAAAAAATGGAAGTGAAAAAGACTATTATTGACATCATCAGAGAAAAGCGTCTAACATGGTATGGACATGTAAAATGGATGCAAGAAAACAGATATCCAAAGGCTATCCTGGAATGGATACCTCCTGGAAGAAGGAGAAGAGGAAGACCTAGGAGGACATGGATGGATGGAGTATGGGAGTGCATGACAGCCCGAGGCTTAACCGACCAAGACACCTTGAACCGCACTTTATGGCGGGAAAAAATTCCTAACAAGAAATAACCTGTAGGCTGAGGAAACCCATTGTAAATGGAAACACTCCTCTTGAAGAAGAAGAAGAGGCTTATTTTGCCTTGCTTACTGTTCATGCTAATAAGGTGCCTGAGACATGCATACAGACAATACGGCATTCTGGGCCAAGTGATCAATGTAATGTGCCTGTTTCAGTCAACACAGGGAAGGAGAATTGGTTTGACAAATACAAGAGACCACACCACTTGGATCATGTTACTCTGTCATAAAAGGTAAACTGCAGCCATTACCAACCCACTGCAGGATGAAAGCCTCCTCAACAATTCATGCTGAGGGAAATAGACCATAATCTGCCATGCTGGTCCAGTGTGGGTTGGCAGATCGACTGTATTCAGTAGTCAGGGGCTTGAACCCCGGTCTACTCAAAGAGAGTGTGCTACTGCACTGCTTCTCCTGACCACTCGGCTAATCTGCCATGCTTTGTTGCAAATTACACATATAGCATTAACGAGATCTGCAAGAAACGACAGTATCTATGCATAATACACTACTGACACTATGACTTGGCTCAGGATCTCAATGAGTACAAGTGCGAGATGGTAACGCTGCACATTCCATTTCGAAATGAGGAAACATGCTGTAAGATTTTACACATCAAGATTTATGAGGACAATGAAGAGCTCATACTAGAACAGCATAAACTGTACTGTAGGAACTGGACATTCGAAAATAATTGAAATATGTAAGACGATGTGCCAAGACGACAACAACCCCGACAAAACATGTGGTAACAACCTGCATAGCCTTGTAACGCGACTGTGAGAAGAACCCTTTCAAAACTTTTACAATCATCTAAACAGCGAGATGAATGAGAATCTGAAGCTTTCCATGCTCAACTGCAATTGCAAAGAAATGCAAAAACTTGATGACCAGTGAGGACTTCTGCAACTTAATGAGAATGGCCAATGACAAGCAAAGGATTCTACACATGCATGTAATTTGGAGTGTGTTATCTCCCAATCGCAAACAGATTCAAATATTCTTGATGGGCCCAGCTGGTTTCAGAAAAACATTTATGATTCGCCTCTTGATGGAAAAATATAACCACTTCAGTAATACAGACGGGTACTGTAACGCTTGAGTGACCCCGGTCTATAAATAGATAAAGCAGCGTGTCGCCGGTCCCACTCTCTGGCATGGCCTCAAATACTACGAACTCAAAGTTACGTGCCAACTGAAAGTCATGTTCTCATCTGTGTTAACCAAAATCGGTAATGGAGCTAAATTAGATCAAAATGGGCAAGAACTTATCAAGTCGAATTTCTTCACTCAAGAGGAAGCCGGTCACCTCTTCCTAAACAGTATACGACTCTACTTGTGAAATAATTCTGTCAATGAGTACAACCACGTGATCCTCAGGGCTACAGAGGAGAAAGTGGAATCAGTCAGTCGCACAAGGCATCTTCGTGGGTTGCATGGATGCAGAGCAAAAAGCACACATTCGGCAGTTACTCTATAAAATAATGGTTACTGACACTGGCGGATTACCCTATGAGCCCCCACTGGCCATCGGAAAGCCGTATATCATCAACACCAATGCTGACGTTACTGATGGGCTTGCTAACCTTCTTTTGATGACATTCGATCGTGGTAAATTATCCAACATCGAATACAATGATTGTGGCTCGAATTTACCACCTCGGCTAAGATCGGGAAGCTAGCTCACAAGACGAACCACGAGTATATCACTGAACAACAACTGCATAATCTGTGCCAAAAGAAATCACTTTCCTCTCAAACCAGCTTGTGCAATAATGATACAAAAGTCACAAGGCAGCATGTTCAATACAGTGGTTCACGAGTATAAAAAGGGGCACGACCAGCAGCTGGTTTATGTAGCTATGTTATGTGTAACTGACATCAATGGACTTTACACTGTCTTGCCGTTCGGCGACAAGAGATTCTATCAGGGCCTGAGAAATGCTACACCCACCACTGATCTACAAAATGAGTTTACCAGGCTTGCGACTAATCAGCTTCAAACAAGACAGGACAGCTTGCTCGAATTAATCCATGATAGGAAGAACTCAGTTCTCTCATTCAACTGCCAAAGCCTACAGGGCAGACCACGCCACCCTCACTGACACTGTTACACAGCAATGCCAAATCTTGCTGCTATCCAAGACTTGGTTAGAATATAATAAGTTTCAGGATCCTGAACTTTGATTGCATGGTTCAGTTCAAGCGTGAAACCAAATGGACAGCTGGAGCCACAATATATCACAACAAGAAGGAAGAGGGACACATTGTTACGCCATATTTAGATGTGATCTATCGACAAATGACTGGTCCGACAGTCATTATTCATCCCGTTTTTTTTTTTACGTAAACCCCAAACACGAGAGGTATCAGAACCTATAGTACTTAGTTAGTTAGTTATTTGGTTTTTAGGAGCATTAGCAACTAAGGCCATATTGCTCCGGGAATATGCAGTGGTCATTCGCTGACCTTTCCGCATCCTCCGTATTTGGTGGTGACGGGCTCGAACCCCGGTCTAATCAAGAAGCGTGTGCTACGCACTGCTGCTCCTTCCCACCTGGCTACGGAGGCGCCCTATAGTACTTAGTACCGTGCTTGGGTTGGAGGTTGAGAAGACAAAAGAAGATATTTGTTAACATTGCACTTCTGTAGACTGTAATTTTCAGGAAATACGTACGAAGGAAGGTTGTTCCAGAAAACAGCAGTTGAATAAATAAACGAGGAAGATGAAAAGTTTGTTCTGTGAGTTTGAACTTGGACAGTAAATGGATGTTGGCTGGTGGCGGCACGTGTTCGGACTGTTTTGAAAGAGAGAGCGGGAACTATAGAAGCCAATTCAGAAGAACAGTGCCCATGGAAGTATCTGTAGAAGAGGCATGCAGCAGAAACAGTACGTCTATGAGACAGCGAGTGGAGAGACTCTGTTAGAGATGAATCACTTCCCTCTTCTGAATGGAATCAAGAAGCCTGAGAGAGGCTTTGGGGGAACCACCCCGGATGTGGGAACAATATTCCATGGCAGGGCAGATTTGCGATTTATACAGAGTGGGCAGTTGTTTGGAAGAAAAGTAACACCGAGAGTGAAAGAGAAAACCAAGTTTTTTAGATGCAGAGAAAGCAATATTTGTAATGTGCTTGTGCCAAGAGAGATCAGAAGTCAGGGTAATCCCCAAAAGAGATATATCATTTTGCCTAGAAATCGGAGTGTCACTAAAGATAAGCTTAGGAGCAGAAGAATCCTTTTTGTGAGATATAAGACAAGACTGAGTTTTAGAAGGGTTGAAATCAACTAAGTTGTCTTTGCCCCACAGGAGAATTACCCGAAGATCGGCATTTAAGGAATTGGTAGCAGATTTTCAAGAAGTTAAAGCTGATTAAGCAGGGCTAGGTTTCTCAAAATGGAAAGGGGAAGGCAATGTGGTATAATCGGCAAAACTATGGATAGGATTTCCAGTCGATGGATGAAGGTCATTAATAAACAAGAGGAAAAGAGTGGGGGAAAGAATTGAACTTTGGGGAACACCGGCATTAGTGGAGAAGTTAGAAGACAGAGAGCCATCTACCATCACCCTCAGTGAGCGATCAGAGAGAAAACTGGATAACCAATTACTAAAAACAGTTGGCAAACCATAAGATGGAAGCTTGTTTAGAAGACCTTTATGCCAATAATGATCAAAAGCATTTGAGATGTCAAGAGCAACTACTTGTGTTTCACCGAACCTTTCCATTGAATTAGTCCATAAAGGGGTAACATAAGCCAGATTTTAACCATTGGATCAACACTGACGGAATCCATATTGGTGACCGTTGATCAGACGGAAGGTTTCTAGGTAGTTTAAGAGTTGGCGGTTAATTGATTTCTCCATTACTTTAGAAAGAGTAGAAGTAATTGCAATGGGACGATAATTGGATGGGAGGGATTTGTCACCCTTTTTAGGAAACGGCTGGTATGAGCAAATTTCCAAGCAGAAGGAAAAAACCTTTGGAACAAGAAAATGAAAAAAAGCGGCAAAGAATAGGAGTAAGTTCAGGAGCACAGGTTTTGAGAACAAGTGGAGAAATACCATCAGGACCTGGAGCGTTCTTAGCATCAAGATTCGTCAAAATCCTTCTGACATCCTTTTGGTGGAAGACCACAGGAGGCATTGAATGGAGCATGTTGGGAATGGTGGGAGGTATTTTACCAAGATCATTAATACATGAGTTGGAATAAAAATGGGATGCTAGCAGGTCAGCTTTATCCTTGGCTGAAGTGACAACCGAACCATCTAGTTTGGACAGAGGTGGGAGCAGAGATGGGCAAAAGTTGCGGCCAATAGCTTTGTCAAGAGACCAGAATGCTCGGCTACCATTAGGGCAAGAAACAAGTTTTCTACTCTTAGCCTGTTCAAACTCATTTGGACTGATTAATAACTGCTTTACAATTGTTGCGAGTTTTGTTGTAGGTAGAAAATGAAACTGAAGAATTAGAAACAAGCCAATTACGATATGCGACATTCTTCTCTTGAACAGCCTTAACACATTTATTGGAAAACCAAGGTTTAGATAAAGGACAAAATTTTAAAGTGGAGTGTGGGATAAAGGATTGCATTCCTGCAAGAATAATTTCGCTGACGTGATCTGAGCAAACGTTGACATCAGAAGTTTTAAAATAGTAATCCGACCAAGGAAAAGAAGAAAAGAAATCTTGCAGGTCATTCCATTTTGCATTCTTGTAATGACAAACAACACAAGGGTGTGAATAGCCATAAGATAAAGGCTCCATTGTGGAAGAGACAATCCAAAAATTTAATTATTCATACAGTATTTCCCCCCCACTTTTTCTTACCATTGAATACACCATGAATTATCAAATTAAAAGAGTAAGCTTATCTGCGAAAAGATCTAAACCTCCCAAACACTTCCTAGTTCATTTCACAAATATACGTGGTCTCAATTCTAATCTCAACGATGTCCATTTCCACTTGCAGTCTGCCAAACTCCATGTACTTTTTCTGACAGAATGTCAGTTATCGGTTGATTCAACTACTGCTCATCTCAGTTGCAAAACTATTCGCTGTATGATTCCTTTCGCCTGAAAGGTGGTAATTGTGCATATGTCCGTTCCGATATTCACTGTCAGAGACTTGGTAATTTGGAATCTCCTCTTTTCGATCTTCTCTGGCTTAAAATCTTTTTACCTCACCGTGTCAAATTCATCTGTTGTCTCTACCATTCTCCCAATTCCACTAATCACTTGGAGCTTTTTGACTTCCTCTCCTTACAACTTGACTTTCTACAGTCCAACTTTCCTTACAGTGAGGAAAGTTTCCTTGGTGATTTTAATGTTCACAACTCCAGCTGGCTTCCGTTTTCTAGTCACACCGACCCAGCTGGTCAAGATGCTGAGGATTTTGTAATTACTAATGGCCTTGCACAGATTGCTCATTTACCTACAAGAATATTGGACAGTCCTAACCATACAGCCAACATGCTTGACCTTTTTCTCACAAACAACCCATCTAAGTACACCGTCGAAGTGAGTGGTTCTTTAGGCACCTCATATCACAACTTGGTGATTATCTCTTCTCCAATGGAGCCTTTATCTCATGGCTACTCCAAACCTCGTATTGTTTGGTATTACAAGAATGCAAAATGGGATGGCCTGCGAGATTTCTTTTCTTCTTTCCATTGGTCGGATTACTGTTTCAAAACTTCTGATGCCAACGTTTGCTCAGATCATGTCAGAGAAATTATTCTTGTAGGAATGGAATTCTTTATCCCACACTCCACTTTAAAATCTCATCCTTTATCTAAACCTTGGTTTTCCAATAAATGTGCTAAGACTATTCAAGAGAAGAATGTTGCATATCGTATTTGGCTTGTTACCAATTCTTCAATTTCATTATCTGCCTACACCAACGCTTGCAACAATTGTAAAGCAGTTATTAATCAGTCCAAACTAGATTTTGAACAGGCTAAGAGTAGAAAACTTGCTTCTTGCCCTAATGGTAGCCGACCACTCAGGTCTTTTGCCAAAGCTATTGGCCGCAAGTTTAGCCCATTTCTGCTCCCACTTCTGTCAAAACCAGATGGTTTTGTTGACACTTCAGCCAAGGATAAAGCTGACCTGCTAGCATCCCATTCTTCTTCCAACTCATGCATTAATGATCTTGATAAAACACCTCCTGCCATTCCCAACACTCCATTCAATGCCTCCTCTGGTCTTCCATTAAAAGGATTTTGACAAATCTTGATGTTAAGAAAGCTCCAGGTCCTGATAGAATTTCTCCACTTGTTCTCAAAACCTGTGCTCCTGAACTTACTCCTGTTCTTTGCCACCTGTTTTCACTTTCTTATTCCAAAGGTGTTTTTCCTTCTGTTTGGAAATTTGCTCATATCCAGCCAGTTCCTAAAAAACGGTGACAAATACCTCCCATCCAATTATCATCCGATTGCAATTACTTCTACTCTTTCTATAGTAATGGAGAAATCAATTAACCGCCAACTCTTAAACTACCTAGAAACCTTCCGTCTGATTAACGATCACCGGATTCCGCCAGTGTTGATCCACTGGTGATATTCTGGCTTATGTTATCCATTTATGTACAAATTCAATGGAAAAGTTTGGTGAAACACAAGCAGTTGCTCTTTACATCTCAAAGGCTTTCAATTGCGTTTGGCATAAAGGTCTTCTAAACAAGCTTCCATCTTATAGTTTGCCAACTGTTTTTTGTAATTGGTTATCCAGTTTTCTCTCTGATCTCTCACTGAAGGTGATAGTAGATGGCTCTCTGTCTTCTAACTTCTCCAGTAATGCTGGTATCCACCAAGGTTCAGTTCTTTCCCTCATTCTTTTCCTCTTGTATATTAATGACCTTCTTCCATTGACTGGAAATCCTACCCATGGTTTCGCTGATGATAGCCCATTGCATTCCACTTTCCATTTTGAGAAACCTTGCCCTGCTCAATCAGCTTCAACCTCTCAAATATCCGCTACCAATTCCATAAATGCCGATCTCCAGTTAATTCTCCAGTGGGACAAAGACAACTTAGTTGATTTCAATCCTTCTCAAACTCAGTCTTGTCTTATATCTCCCAAAAAGGATTCTTCAGCTCCTATGCTTATCTTTGGTGACATTCCAATTTCTAGGCAAAACGATATATCTTTTTTGGGGATTACCCTGACTTTTAATCTCTCTTGGCACAAGCACATTACAAATGTTGCTTCCTGTGCATCTAAAAAACTTGGTTTTCTTTTTTCGCTCTCTGCGTTACTTTTTCTCCAAACAGCTGTTCACAATCTGCACAAATCGCAAATCAGCCCTACCATGGAATACTGTCCCCACATCTGGGGCAGTGGCCCTCAAACCTCTCTCAAACTTCTAGATTGCATTCAGAAGAGGAGTTAGGTTAATTGATGACTCTTCTCCATTCACTGTCTCATACACAATGTTTCTCTTCTGCATACCTTTTCTACAGATACTTCCATGAGCAATGTTCTTCATTGGCTTCTATAATTCCCGCTCTATCTTTCAAAACAGTCCGAACACATGCCGCCACCAGCCAACATCCATTTACTGTCCAACGTCAACTCACAGAACCAACTTTTCATCTTCCTTGTTTATCCATTCAACTGCCGTTTTCTGGAACAACCTAAGGGTTTGTTTACTTCCTTTGCCATCTCCTTTAATATAACTGGATAGATCCCATCCACTCCAGGTGCTTTTCTTATGTTTAACTTCAACAATTTCTCCTCCACTTTGCTCTCAGTTATTACAAAATCATTAAGCACCCTGCTACAATTTGATAACCTTCTGGCATTTTTAATCCTAATAACTCCTCATGTGTGAATGTAGATGCAAAATACTCATTCAGTTTGTTTGCTATCTGAGCAGGATCAACAGTCGAACCATCGTTATCAAGTGGACCAATCAGATTCATCCTTTTCCTTTTGGTTTATATAAGTAAAGAAATCCTTGCTGTTTTTCTTAGCATCCTTTGCCAAAAATTTCTCGTAATCTGCCTTCGCCTGCCTAACCTCCTTTGTGACTTGATACAGACTAGCTTATATCTGCCATAGGCTTCTGTGTCGCTTGATAATTTATATGCATCCCATGCATTTCGCTTCTCTGCCACGAGTTTCATTAGTTCATTTGACAACCATTTAGGCCTAAACTTTGAACAATATTTCGTAATAGGCATGAAACTTTCAGTAGCCTCCATGATTATTTCTATGAATGCTTCCCACTTAGAATTTACTATTGGTAACATCGTCAGTTGATCCCACTGTACAGAATTTAAAAACTGTCTGAGACCACTGTAGTCACCTTTACAGAAGCCAAAACCCTTTCCTTTACCCCTGATTGTAATTATATCTTTAAGTAAATCCCACATCAGTACACTGTGATCACTGCCACCTAGTGGTTCCTTTATCTGCAAATTCTTAATACACGAATGATCACCGCTGATAATCAGATCAAGCGTATTGCCCTCTCTGGTTGCCTCTCGAACAAGCTGCTGCAGAAATCAATCATCCAATAAATCCACAAAAGTGTTTTACTAGTGTGCGAATGACCAAACCACAAGTTCCAGTTGATATCTGGGAAGTTCAAATCCTCCATTATAAGACATTCTGATTTACTAGCCCACTATTTCTCTGTACAATTGTTCATTGTACTCATTTGAGTCATTAGGCCTATAGCACACTCCTACTCTTATTTTTGCTTTCGCAGTGCTTATGTCAACCTAACTGACTGAACAGTGCACTGTCTATCTATGTCAACTGGATGCACTTCCTTAGATTTTGTGTTTCTTAACTAACTAACTGAACTTAACTAACCAACTGAAGAGGATCAAGGTAACAGCATAACCCCCCCCTCTTCCTATCCTGTCCTGTCTATCCTTTCTGTATACACTGTACTCCCCAAATTCCAATTCTGCATTCCTAATATCTGTGTGACACCACATCTCTGCTATCCCAACATTTGGCTTTGATGTCTTGACCAACACTTCAAATTCATCAAATTTATTTACTATACTTCTAGCATTGGTATACATGTACCTATTTTTATTATTAGTTATCCCATATACTCACCTGTTTCATGATGACTGTCATCAGTTCCTGAAATCCCCAGCACCCCTGAACTCCAGGCCGCTGCTTATTCTAATAGAAGTAGTGCAAGAATCACCTTCACCTCTGTCTGCGGCTACTTTTAACCTTTTAGTCTGTGAATCCCACCAAGCTAACAGTTTTCCAACCCACCTAACACTGCCTCGATAGCATCAGCAAATATTCTTGCACCCTTTCTATTTACGTGTATCCCATCCCTGTAGATGCAGTCTCTCCTGTTAACAAGCACAGACAATGCTGAAAAAAATTCTATTCCTTAAGCCTTACACATTCCCTCCAGCACTGAATTGATTGACAAGGCACTCGTGTATTCTTTCCTATCGTGTCTGGGCAGAATTGCAGACACTTTCAAATTTAACATTAACTTACGACTTTTTTGCAATATTGACCTGTATTTGTTAAGTAAATCTGCAGATCTCCTACTCAATGTCACCGGTGCCAACGTGTACAACAATATCACCCTTTTGTACCGTTAAAAGATCTATGCTTCACAACGTCATCAAGTGTATTTGCCCTCAATCTGCATTCTGCCCAATCAATAGATGCCATATAGCACCTTAAACCGTCAGCTGGTTTATCTAAGTCTTTCCCACACCCAATGCACAAGGTTCTGAGCTGATTAGCTTTCTTTTCCTTGTATTTCCATACATGAAAATTTCTTGTCCCCATTCTTTGCTCTCTTAGCAAGTGCTTTTTCATACCAGCCTTAGCATCTCTAACCTTATCTGTAGTATTATTACAAATCAACTTGTAGCTGTTGTAGGCTTCAACATTTCATCTTTATGTAACTATCACATGCTATTTGACCGGCCAGCTCCACATTCATTCATCCATTTCAGCATGCTCCTCTTGCAGTATTTTTTTAATGGTATGTATGCATTCATGGCTTCTGTGTTTTTTGCTTTAAAAATATTCCCTAATTCAAGTGTATTTGTCCTCAATCTGCATTCTACCCAATTAATAGATGCCATATAGTGCCTTAAACCGTCAAAGTCCCTTCTTTTGAAGTTAAAATTCATGCCTTTATCTTTAACTACTGCAACATCTTTCTTTTTCTTCCAAATGACAATTGCATGATCACTTCCTCCTGACAATGGTTCCTGTGATGTCATCTGATTTGCTAGAAATGATCAGGTCAAGAATATTCTCATCCCTAGTACTTTCTCTAATGTGGTGGTACAAATAATAATCATCTATTTTATTTAAAAAAAAGTTTTTCTCCATGGTGAGTTTCCCTCCCACTTATTCCAATCAATCTGGGGAGCAGATTAAAGCCACCCATAAAAAGACATTCACCCTTGCTTGTCCATTCCTTCTGCATCTAAAGTCTCTTGTCATATTCTTCACAATCTTTTAGTCTGTAGATTACTGACACTCTCATTGTTCCTTTGCTTCCAATTAACTCACACCAAACAGATTCTATGCTGGGAGATGTAATTTCACTCAGTAAAAGCTATTTTTGCCCTCAGGCATGCTTTAATAAGAAGCATGACCACCTCACCCTTTCAATCTTCCCTATGTTTCCTAAATACATTATACATAACAGTGGAACTCATCATCACCAATTTCTAAGTGGCACTACATTTCTGTTAGCTATATTATATCAGCATTAGTTGTCCTAACCAAGAGTTCAAATTCAGCCACTTTATTGATGATACTCCTGATATTACTGTAGACACAGTTGAGATGAAGCAACCTTCTATAGTTTACTACCCTGACACATCCCTTGAATTTATTTAGGGTCTGTATTTTGCCTTACCTTGCCCCTCATTTGAAACATTGTTACCTTTAGAACATCTTATCAACATCAGCTGTTGTGGCAACAAATGAGAATTCATGAGGTGAGTGTAAGAATTACTTTGACCCATATCATCAGATAAACCTGGATCTAAATTACCCTTCTCTCCCCTGACTAACAGTTTCCCTGAATCCTTAGGGTATCCTCAATGATACTGGCAAACATCCTTGTAGCACCTTTGTTCAAATGAATACCATCTCTACAAAACAGATTCCTTATACCTACAAATGCAGGCAACAGTGATAAAAATTTCCCCTAGAGCCTTGCAGATTGCCTCAATTCAACCAACAAGGCTTTCAGCATATAATCCCTCTTATTGTGTCTGGCTGAAACTATAGACCCATACACATTCCGGCCTAACTCGCGACATTTTTTTTTGGCATAGTTCTATATTTATCCAACAGGTGGTTAGTCCCCACATGAATAAGAATTTCCTTTACCTAACTTAAAATCTGACAATCCATTGGTAATATCATCAGTTGTTGCTCCTGGCAAACACACTGGTTCTGGACCACCTATCCTTCATTATGAAAAATGTTACCCATTTCCCTGATAATAGTCTTTCAATAAAACTAGATCACCTTCGACCAGAGCAGTCCGCACCACTTGACTATTTTTTTCTGGGACCATTGATTGAGATGTTTAAGGCTTTGAATGGATGGATGAAGTTCAATGCTGATGGGATTCTTCCTCTTGCTCAGACTATGCACATTATGGGGCATAAACTGAAACCGAGGAAGGATGGTTGCAGAATAGATGTGCAGAATTTTGCCTTTAGCCAGAGGGTGGTTGATTGCTCTTTATAAATTATACCTAAATAAGATTAAATAAAATCAGAACCAAAAATAATTAAAATCATGCTGAAAATTAATTTCCTCTATTAAATAAATAAAATTACATTAATCTTAAACCCTTAAAGGGAATCTGGTTATCATCTTCCCCTAAGGAAATATATAAGAAGACACTAACCTGATTCGATCAACAACTTGTTGAACATGGTGTTCATTGAAGGCAATTATGACAAAAAGTTGCTGAAGATGCATCTTAATGATAGCCTTTCCCAGTAAAGTGGCACCAAAGAATGTCCAAAATGGAACTAAGAAGTGACCACATGTAATGCCTGCCAAATCAAATAGTGGATTTGGGATCTACAATAAAGAGAATAACATGATCACATCAAACTAAAGATAGCTTCATTGAGCATGATAAACAATTCGTGTATGGGACGGGTGCATGTGCAAACAATGCATTTTACAATTTTTATGATAAAGCCAATATTCTTTGCTGATTTGCAATGTAAATTTTCAGAAACTAATAATATAGTAAAAGCACATTATTTGAATATACACTAAAACAAAAAGTCCTCTCTAATCAGTATTATTGATGCTGATTATAGGGGACCATTGATATATGAATGACATAACTGCAGACAGCACAGCAGTGACATTACTGGGAAATATATGCAGTAGAGTGTCAATAATTCGAACTAATTGGGACTGGGGATAGTTTGGACTTCCAATTTGTTTGAATTTTCAAGCTTATCAAAAATACTGTTCTGGAACCTGAAAAAAGGTTTAGTAAGGTTAGAAATAAAAACACTGGCTTTAAAATCTGAGGGACCGTATAATTTTTTTGTTAAAATACAGTGCATTTTTACATAACAACGGTCCAGATATGGGTTCTCCTGAACTTCATCTCTCTGTGAACCACAAATAAACAGCATTCTAGAGGGTTGGGTTATTAGTTGTTCTCATAGCTTTTTTTTTCTGCACCACCTAAATCAAGTTGCAATGCAAACCTTTAAAATTTTGCAAACGAAGACCCACTTTCTCCCTTTGAAAGTGTTTAAAATCTCAAGTTTCGATTCAATTGTTAAAAATTTCTGCTTCCTTTTAAAAGACGAAAAAAAAACAAACTACAATACAGCAAAATAACATCTCTAAAAAGTCTCTTCGGAATCTTTTTACTCCATATCTCACTTGCACGTATTGTGTTAGTTGCAATTTCCACATGGCATGTTTTTGTTATTGAGTGACCTTTTTTTTTTTTTTTTTTTTTTTTTACTGTTTTAGATTTTACAACCCAAAAGGGGTGGGGGAAGTCAGTGAAAAGAAACATCACATTACAGTGTATTGAATAACAGATTACAAAGTGTTGTGTTTAGTTAGTACTATATGTATATTAATTAAGCTATGTACATAATTGTAAATTTATTTTTATTTTGCTAACCTGTAGATAATATTCTTCTACTTTTCACATATCATTTAATTTTGTTAATTGGTAAGGGGAAAGGTGCAAATCTGTGCTTTATATCTTCATTTTTATAGCCTGTGGATAATATTCCTTTGATTTTCGCTTATTAGAATTCCAGTTTAATAGAATCAAATTCAATTCCAAACGTGATCACAATAACCGGCACTTACTGTAATTATTTTATAGCACCATCATAAAAAAAAATAATAATAATAATTCTAGCTCATTTGGATTAGTGACATTTCGAATTACTGACATTCGGATTTCCCAAGCTCTATTGTGTGTGTGTGTGTGTGTGTGTGTGTAGGGGCAGGCTGCCCCAAGGGTGCAATGCACCCGGGCGCTAACATTCAAGGGGCGCCTGAAACTTACATACATATATGAAGAAATGCACGCGCACACACACACACACACACAATTAATTTATGCGGAAGATTATAGTAAGAGAATTATATTAAGAGACGTATCTATATGAATCTATGGTAAAACACATAGGTGAAGTATATTACATATACACAAAGGATACATACAGAAATTTATCACTGTATACCTAAAATTTGGGTCACTTCTTCAGGGACAAACCATCCAAATTGAAAGGAAAATGTGATAATGGGTTTTCTGTAATGATTAATATGCACTAAGGCAAAATCCATTTTGAGATTATATAACAAATAATAGAAATTAAGAAATTTTGCAATTATATTATGCATATAGCGCACATTGATCGCATTGACCTGGCACATTGATCGCATTGACCTGACAGAAAACAAAGGATATGAAATTGAAAATTAAAGCAAGAATAAAGCAGACTTGTCATGCATAAATCCAGTATATTAATTACTATCAACCTACTAACCATATTACTCATTTAATATATATATATATATATATTTAATCTATTATGAAATATTGGAATAGATGTAAAAGGTATATCAGATCAGATTAATGCCATCACACCCAGGGTCCTGAGCTGGATACCATCATTCTTCTCTTTCTTGGTGATTCCTTTCTATTTCTCTCTCTCTCTCTCTCTCTCTCTCTCTCTCTCTCTCTCTCTCTGGGTAACTCGGAAATTTTTTTTGGCCTGTGCAGCATAAGCTTCAGGCTTCCTTGCACCATATGGTTAATAATTATAATTGTAGATTAAATATCACATCAGTCTGTAATCTAATTACTACTGTAAGAGTATAATTGGTACTATATAGGTACTCAAAGTGTATTAAAACATTGGCATAAAAGTACTAAGTGGGCCATAAAGCCAACAGAACCTATAAAGATTAAAATAGTCTGTATTGGTTTACATTGCTATACCCTAGAAATTAACACATAATTAGCAATAAAATAAAAATATAAATAGAATAAAATAAAATGATGATTATGCAGCTAATTATTGATGATCGGATACATTGAATGGCACTTTTTCGAGGGCTGACACCATTCAATATATCCCACCAATAGTTAGCAAGGCTAGCTGTTTCTGATTGTTATCTGCCTATTTAACTAGGTCCAAATAATAAACATAAAGGCAATATAACAGCTAGCCCAACAGATAATACAGAAAAAGAGTGCCAACCATAATTTTCACTTCCGTTGTTGTGTTTTTTATTTATTTTATACATTGTGCAAAAGAAAGCTTATGCTGACATAAGGAGAAAGGAGGTAAGAATAAGTATTGTAATAATACCTCAATTTCCCTCGAATTACTCTAACAGATCTTGAGGTATAAAAGTTTGAGTTAGAATGTGAAAAGCAAAGGAAATAGCTTTTTATAATGGAACTTAGGATATGCCGGAGCGTAACTGCCCGACCCTGTAGTAAGGGATCCTGGTATAACTCAAGGGGTTAAAGGATGGTATGTAATGGACAAAAAACAGGATTATAATAATAAAGAAATATAGAATAACAATTGTAGAAAGTAATAAGGAAATATGGAAATAAAAGAAGGAATATTTAAATAAAAATTGCCATTAGTAAGAATTTTATAATAATTAAAATAATTCATCCTATCTGATATAATAATAAATTGCAAACCATTATTACAGAATGTTCAATTAAAAGTAACCAATTACAACAAAAGAATAAATAGGAATTTGCAGCTTACTACCCCATTCTGCACTAAGTATAAAAGATGTGTTCTTTTTGAAAAGTGATATTGAGGCAGAATGTTTTTGCCATTTGCCTCAATATCAAACATCATAAACACGTCATTACTGGAGATTTGAGTATAGTTTCTCACAGAATTACACAACCTGTTATCTTATGGATTAAAATTTATGCCTAGTAGAAAAAGTAAATTAAATATAATTAATAAACAAATACACACTGACCTAATAAAATTTTGCTTAAAACTGGCATACAAACATAAAACACCATTGTAAGCTTTCCACATCTGGATTACTCTCCCCTATGAAGTTATAGAAAAACATATAGGCTTTATGCTAAACAAAGCACAACCTACTAAGATATTTGATATGTCTATAATCAAACAGCAATAAAGGATTTGCAAACTAAATTCATAATAACAACTGTAGAAAAAGCAGCCAACAATTATAGCACTATATGTAAAAAATTCTATACTTCCATATTATTAAAAGAGCTCAATAATAGCATAACATACAAAATAGTAACATCTAACATCATTAAGAAATTACTGGCCATGCACAAAAGGCTATATTAAGTAATTGAAACACCAAATTTCCTTATGTATATTGGATACCTAAGTTCCACAAATCCCAATAGGATTCAGATTTATCACATCATGTAGGAACAGCTATGCCAAGCTCCCACATAAAAAACTGGAATCTCTACTCGTCATATTAAGTAATATAGGTATATCTAGAATTATTCTTAATAACACCCCGATCTTAGAATGTTTAAATAACAACTCCAATACTATAGAACATATAAGTACATTCGATTTTAAAAACTTATTTACTAGTATTTCCCATAACTTAAAATTAGTATTTAGTAATTATTATAAGGAGTACCAAAACATATTACCATGCCAACAGAATTATTGGGACTGCATAATTAACTTATGTTTATTCAATAGCTACATATTTAATGGTGACAGTACATATACACAACATAAAGATATAGCAATGGGGGCCTGCAGCTCATGCTTAGTGGCTAACCTTAATTTGCATAATTTTGAAATAAATTATATAAAAACTTAATACTTTACTGTTACACAGATGATCTAATAGTAATAAATGAACCCAACTTTCTTAAAGATATAGTTAAGTACTACCCACCTGAATTAGAGTTAGAATGTACCAGTACAGCTACCTATCTAGATATAGAAATTTACATAGAAGATAAAATATTATACACTACAGTATATGACAGGCACAAAGAATTTAGTTTTAAATTCATTAACCTAGCACACTGGCATTCTAATATTTCAAAGAGAATTCACAGGAATATCATTGTTTCACAAAGCTTTAGATTGATAAAAATATGTAATAATGCTAACAATATCAATAGAATTGCTTATAGGCGAGAGCTAAGCTTATTAATAATGGATTCCCAGTTAATTTTATTGCAAAAACATCTTCACAAAGCTATTTTTATTGCTATTAATAAATGGCACAATAATATAAATCCAAGTTACATCATAGCTAAAGTATGTTCTAAATAAGTATTTCAATTCTATTAGCTCAACATTCACTATAATTCTCTTCTGGTTCACAAAGTTTGCTATTATAATGCTATAGTAGCTATTTAGAATCACATTAGTCATTTTGAGGGCTTGTATATAGTAGGCACTACCTTGAGAATATGTCACATATAGTTTACACTCATTGAAAAAGTTAATCCCAGGGGCTCACATCTGGTGAGTATCAGATTGGCACACCCAGGGTCCTGAGCTGGATATCATCATTCTTCTCTTTCTTGGTGATTCCTTTCTATTTAAAGATAATCAATTTCATCTTTCATCCTAATTTCAATTACGTTAAAAGGAATTTTCATTTCTACTTTGTAAAATATTTTTATGGATATTTTATTTCAATTGGTCTTTTTACAGTCAATCTAAATTTGAGAATCAACTATTTCTTTTCATAGGATATTATCTGAATAAAATTCAAATTTATTTTGTACTATTAACGACAATTTCAGTCAATTAGTTTGTCTTAAAGTTACATGAAATTTAGGGGGCACTGTTTTCTTTGGTTTTATAAATTAATAATTATTTATTTAATTTTAGTTTGTCTTGCAGTTACCTGAACTGAGAGGGTGCTGTTGTCATATTTGTTTTATAATATGTAACATGTGCCCAAAAAATTCATTCTTTTATACTTAGTGCAGAATAGGGTGGTAATCTGCAAATTCCTATTTATTCTCTTTGTTGTAATTGGTTACTTTTAATTGAACAGTTCTGTAATGATGTTTGCAATTTATTATTATATCAGATAGAATGAATTATTTTAATTATTATAAAATTCTTACAAATGGCATTTTTTATTTAAATATCCCTACATTTGGTAATAGTTATTTCTTTTATTTCCATACTTCCTTATTACTATCTACAATTGTTATTCTATATTTTTTGATTATAATCCTGTTTTTGTCCATTACATACGACCCTTTAACCCCTTGAATTATACCAGGATCCCTTACTACAGGGTCGGGCAGTTACGCTCCTGGTATATCCTAAGTTCCATTATAAAAAGCTATTTCCTTGCTTTTCATTTTCTAACTTTAAATTTTATAACTCAAGATCTATTAGAGTAATTCAAGGAAAATTGAGGCACTATTACTATACTTATTCTTACCTCCTTTCTCCTTATGTTAGCATAAGCTTTCTTTTGCGTATGTATAAAATAAATAAAAAACACTACAACTGAAGTGAAAATTATGGTTGGCACTCTTTTTCTGTATTATTTGTTACAGAGCTATCTGTCGGGCTAGCTGTTATCTTGCCTGTTTGCTGTTAAATTTAAAGTTTAGCATAGATTGCCTTTATGTTTATTATTTGGACCTAGTTAAACAAGCAGATAACAATCAGAAACAGATAGCCTTGCTAATTATTGGTGGGATATATTGAATGGTGTTAGCCCTCGAAAAAGTGCCATTCAATGTTATCAATAATTAGCTGCATAATCATTTTATTTTATTTTATATTTTTATTTTATTGCTAATTATATGTTAATTTCTAGGGTATAGCAATGTAAACTAACACAGGCTATCTTAGTCTTTATAGGTTCTGTTGGCCTTATGACCCACTTAGTACTTATATATATATTCACACACACATACACGGTAGGGGCAAAGGCAGAATTTGCAATATTTTCTGATCACCCATCTCCCCTGCCCTGGATACTTGGAATTACCTTATCATGAAGGTCGTGATCATTGTCAATTTCTCTAAAAGCATTCTTGAGGTAACTTCACAACTCAAATTGTTCTGAGTTTGCATGCATTTACTTTTTCGTTGACCACACCCCAAAAGAAGAAGTCAATCGCTGTAAGGTCAAGCGACCTAGATGGTCATTCCACTACTGCTCTTCATCCAATGATATAATTGCCAAAAACGCCAGGCAATTGCCAGGTGTTAATGGGTGGCAGAATGTTAACTGCATGTTCAAAGTACAGTTTGTTAAAATCATCACTTGCCTGTAGACCAGGTAAAAGGCAATTTTGTAAAAATTCTAGATAGGATATTCCAGTAACAGTGCCTTCAAAGTATGGGCCCAACTATATCAAAAGACGAAATATCTTCCCAAACACACAATCCTGGTTAATTCAACTGTGAGGGGGTGGGGGGATTTTCTGTATAGCAGTACACACAACTGTGCCTGTTAATGTGACCAGATAGCTTGAATGTTGCTTCATCACTCTATACAAATTTATGAAGTATTTGGGGTTCATCTTTCAACTGATTCAAAACTCTCTTGCAAAACTGTAATCATTGCTTATAATCATCTTCAAGCAAATTGTGAATTAAATGCGGGATGTAATGTTTAAATTTGCATTCCTTCTAAATGTGTATCAAGGAATGGTGTTCAAAGTCCAATTCAAGAGCTGCTCGCTGTATTGATTTTACAGGACTTTGCATCATTGCTTGTGCCACAGCATTCATGTTCTATTTTTACAGATCATGGTCCGCCACTTCTTGGAGCATCTAACATGGTGCTATGTTCTTCAAATTTGCTTTGCAGATGGTAAATGGGCTTTTGAGTAGGTGGATTGGTTGTGACCTTCTTGTACCACTGTCTCACAACAGCAGTGACACCTTCTTTGTAGAAAGCTTTTAATGCGAAAATTCTTTCTTCTTTTGGCAACAAAACTACAGCCTGCTGCTTCTAGCAAACGACTGTCAGTGTACCACAACATGTTCCACATGCACTTGTGCAGTGTCCCAACTTTTGCCTCATTAATTTTTTTTTAATAATTTTAATGTAGACAGTTCAAGAGAGCAGACTGTTTTAAGTTAGCTCAGGTGGATTAACTGAAGAGGATCAAGGTTGGGTGTATGATAGACACATTTTTTTTTGCTTAAATTGGTTTAAAGTTAATTTCTGCAATTTTGGGAAATTAATTACCACACTATTTTGTAAATTTAATTTTAACTTTTCTAAAGTATTTCAGCTAAGTTAAATTCTTTACAGTGACATAATTTTAACATTCACTAGTGAATAAAACTTGGTAACGGTTCAATAATTTCTATACTATATTGTAAATTTAAATCTTGTAATCTTTCTAAGCTCAAATTTTACTTAAATAATGGTTGTTACAAGATCCGCTTTCAATACATCATTCAAGGACATCATAATTAAGATGGAAATGCCAGTGAGCATTTCTATCTGATTCATGGATAAAATGTGGCACGGGCCATAACTCATCACTTATATAGCCTGTGCCATATATTCTAAGGTCGGTCCAGTAAATAAACAAAGCTCAACTGACAATTCCTTTCTTCGTACCTGATGTAAAGAGTGTACCAATCTCAAATTAAAACTTGGTGCATTACACAAAGAATTTGAGTCTCTGAAAAAGCTCAAAAGGGACTTGTATATCTCATGATCTGCCAAGTGAAGCATGCCCGATTTGGGTCAAAATCAGGATAATCAAGTGCATACGACTTGAGTTGAAGAAGATCTAGTTTAATTGGGAGACTACTGTCAGGAAAAAGGGTTACATGTTGTAATGAAAATAGGTGGACCAGACAGAAGCAACAATTGATGTCACCATCACACTGTCAGATTTTAAGTGGAGTAAACAGAACATTATTATTCATGTGGGGACTAATGATATTAAATGAACACAACCTGATCATTTGTTGAATATAGGACCATGCTGAAAAAAATGCCAGTTAAGTCGGAATGTGTAAGTATTAGTAGTGGCAAATGATGGCAGAAAGCAAGCTTATACAGCAACAGGAAAAAAAAAAAAAAAAAACACCCATCCCATTTCACCTTAACATCCCCACCAACAGTTTATCTAGTTCTTTCTTGAACCACAACAACAGACAGAAGTTCGTTCCAGCAATGCAACTCTACACCATTCCTAAAACGAGGCCATCAAACTTGTATGCAGTACTCAAGATGTGTGGCATGACAATTGCCTTATACAATGGGATGTTTGTTTGTTATTTGGTTTTTTAGGAGCATTAGCAACTAAGGCCATATTGCTCCGGAATATGCGGTGGTCATTCCCTGACCTTTCCGCTTCCTCCGTATTTGGTGGTGATGGGCTCGAACCCCGATACAATGGGATGATAACCTCCTTATCTCTACTAGCAAAATTCCTGTATATCAATGAGTATGGGCTTGGCACACCCAGGGTCCTCAGCTGGATATCATCATTCTTCTCTTTCTTGGTGATTTCCTTCTACTTCTCTCTCTCTCACACTCACACACACACACACAGTGACTCAGAAATTTTTTTTGGCTGGTGCAGCATAAGCCTCAGGCTTCCTTGCACCATATGGCTAATAAGAATAATAATAACAATAATAATGACAAAAACCCCATGGGCTGTCCTGACAGCCTGTTTGCACTGCTCAGAGAACTTCATATCTGACTGCACAATTATCCCAGGTCCTTTTCATTTTCCACTACTCTAAATGTAGTACCACACAGTCAATACATTCTCTGGAGTTAATGTACCCATATGCAGTATTTTGCATTTGCCATGGTTAAACTACAATTGCCATTTCTCAGCACATCTACCTAATTTTTCTAGATCCTGTTGAAGTAGCATACTATCATCATTGCCATTAACCACCCTACCAAACTTTATCTTCTACAAACTTAAATGTCAAGCCTGATATGCCTTCATCAATAGCATTAATAAATACAGAAACCAACAAATGGGCCCAGCACCAAAACCTGGGCGATGCCCCGAACAGCAGTGTCCATTGATAACCACTCTGTCTTCCCCCACTCAACCATCCAATCTCCATCACAGCAGTAACTTGCCCCTAATACTACACTGTTCCAATTTGTACAGTAGCCTTTTATGTGCAAAGGTATCAAAAGCTTTTCTGAAATCCAAGTATATGACATCAAAATTATTTTTTGCATCCAGTTCTTTTGCAACTGCATCGTAGTATCCAATCAAATTGATCGCACAAGATTTCCCCCTAACAAACCCATGCTGTGAGTAGGGTATAACTGTAGTTCTATCCAGATGGGCCTGCATTACTTATTTAACCAGTGACTCCATTATTTTCCCTGGAAGTGAAGTTAAGCTAACAGGTCTGTCATTACTCATGTGACTCTCTGATCCCTCTTTGTAAATTTGGAATACAATTGCACATGTACAGTCCATGGGGACTTCCACTAAATCCAAAGATGCTCTCATAATTATGGCTAAGGGCATGCTTACATCCTTGCTGCCTCCCTTAATATAACTGGACAGATCCCATCCACCCCAGGTGCCTTCTTTTTGTTTAACTTCAACAATTTCACTTTCCTCTTAGTTATTACAAAATCATTTACTTCCCTGTTAGAGTTTTATAAACCTCTGGCATCCACTTCCCTAGAGAATTCCTCATGTGTGAATGTATATGCAAAATACTTATTTAGTTTGTTAGCAACGTGACCTCGTGGTTCATCAACAGTTGAACCATCAACATTAAGTGGACCAATGTGATTCATCCCTTTCCTTCTATTGTTTGCATAAGTAAAGAAGTCTTTGCTGTTTTTCTTTGCATTCTTTACCAAAGGTTTCTCATAATCTCCTTTGGCTTACCAAACATCCTTTGACTTGATTGCAAACTGGTTTATATCTACTACAGGCTTCCAAGACACTCAATAATTTATATGCATCAGGAGCATTTTTCTTCTCTACCATGTGTCTCATTAGTTCATCTGACATCAATTTAGGTTTAAGCCTTGAGTGGCATTTCTTAGTTGATATGAAAAGCCCAGTAGCTTCTACTAGGCTTTTATTGCTGTTGTTATATGTTAATAGTTGGACCAACTATTGCCGTTGATAACATCAATAGTTGGTCCACTGTAGTTTCCTTTACAAAAGCAAAAACTCTTCCCTTGATGGTAGTTATTTCTTTAAGTAAATCCCACTGCAATACACTGTGATCGCTGCCACCTAGTGGTTCTTTTATCAGCAGATTCTTAATGAATGATGGATCACTGCTGATATTCAAATTAAGTGTATTATTCTCTCTCTCTTGTTGCATCTCTAATATGCTGCTATAGAAAACAGTGATCCGATAAATCCAAAAAAGCCTTGCTAGTGTGCGAATGACCAATCCACAAGTTCTAATCAATATCTGAAAAGTTAAAATTCCCATTATAAGACATTATGCTTTACTGGCCTACTTTATTTCTCTGTACAGTTGTTCGTTGTACTCAACAGAGACATTAGGCCTATAACATGCTCCTATCCTCAGTTTTTTTTTCAGCATGCTGACATTACACCAAACTGACTCAACACTGCACTGGCCAACCATGTCAACTGGATGCACTGCCTTACATTCTATGTGCTTCTTAACTAACAGCATAATTCATCCCTCTCTCCTATCCTGTCTCTCATTTCTGTACACACTACTCCCCATATTCAAATTCCACTTCCCTTATATCTGAGTGACATCCCATCTCTGATATCTCAACAACGTCTGCATTTTTGCTTGTCCAGCACTTCAAATTTATTTACTATGCTCCTAATATTGGTGTACATGTACCTGGTCTTTCTCTTAGTTACCCTAATGCAGCCCATGCATTTGATCCATGATGACCCACAGCAGGCCTTGAAATCTCTAGGCCTGCTTTCCACGCTGCCACACATTCCAATAGAAGCAGCGTGTTCTACCCAAATGTATTAGGGGATTACATGCTGAAAGCAATTGTGGATTAACTCATGATTTGAGGGATTCAGATGGCTTAAAGAGGGAAATTATCATCATGGCCCACATCTGATAAAAATTTTGTAGGTAGAGGGAAGTTATTTTTTAGAGAGGATATTCATTTTAACAAAGGTGGTGCAAGGTTTTTTGCAGTATTACCGAGGATTACTTAAGAGATAAAGGAAATATGCTAGTTGGTGGAAGAAGGGTAATGTAGACTGATATGGGTAAAAGTAATTCTTGTTCATTGCTGCAACAACTCCTTGTTATGGCAAGATATTCTTAGGGCGGTAACATTTCAAATGAGCAGGAAGAATAAAGCTAAGGAAACAAGCACCTAAAAAAAGAATTCAATGGGTGTGTCAGAGTAGTAAACTATAGAAGAATACTTAGTCTTAACTGTGCCTACAGTAAGGTCAGGAGTAATGTCAATAAAATGGATGAATTCGAACTTCTGAACTAATGCTAACATAATAAAGCTAACAGAAGCATGGTGCCATAGCTAATTGGAGATGAGTTACACTATGGTATGTACAATATATTCAGGAAAGATAGAAGGGGTGGTTCTTATCAAAAGCAGTCATAGTGCAAATCTGAGTCAGAAGTTACAACTGCCAGTACAGAATTTGTGGTGTGGATTGGTTGGAAGGAAGTTAAGATATAATGAGAGTGGGAGTAATTTAAAAGAACAGAAGACTGTGAAGAGTATGATGATAGTCTCTCCATGCAGATAGAATGGGCAAGCAAGTTTGAATGCCTCATTATAGGTGATTTCAATCTGCCTGTAATTGGAAAAACTGGGAGGGAGAACTCACCACGGGGAACAAAATTTTAAAATTTCACTCCCCCTTTTTTGGCCAGTAGGGCAAAAGACTGTAGCTTCCTTGCACTATATGGCTAATATTAATATAAATAAACTATGAGGGGTGTTTGAAAGTTTGTGGCCTGAGCACTGAAAGGGTGCTATTCGATGTTAAAAATTTCTGTTCATAATGTGTAACACTTCAAATAATACCCTGCCAAGTTTCACACAGTTTTAATAAAAAATTTTTTAAAATTACAGGTCCTTAAGTCAACAAAGTTGTGTGAATGAGGAATAATGGACAAAATCAGCCAGTGCACAGTTATCCAATATTTTAGAAAAAAGGGGCAGTGGGGAAGGTGCTCCTTCCTATTCTATGGCTAAGAAGTGGACAGCAGAATTTAAACGAGAGAGGGGTAGAGCCTGGAAGAAGACCCACAACATCCATCACTCCAGAAGTTGTTGACAGCATATGACCTGGTGATGAGCGATCGACAAAAGTGACAGAATCTTAGGTATCTCATCTGAATGTGTATGTACCATATAATAAAGAGGTTCTCCTAAAGAAAAAAGTGTCAGCTTGACTGGTCCCAAAGTTGTTGAGAGTACACCAAAAACGCAGCTTTTCAAGTGACCATTTGCATTTGTTTTCATGCAGATCCAGCAAAGTTCCTTGCAAGGTTTGTGATCACAGATGAGACATGAGTCCACCACTTTCAATCAGAAACAAAGGGGCAGTCCAAACAGTGGAAACAGCTATTCTTCCTCTCCAAAGAAAGCCAAATCAATTCCTTTTGCTGGCAAAGTGATGGCATCAGTTTTTGCGACATTGATGAAGTGTTTCTAGTGCAGCATTTCCCAAATAGGGCTCTGCGGAACCCTGGGGTTCCATAAGGTAAAATTAAGGGTTCTGCAAAAAAAAAAAAATTTTTTTTACACATTAAAAGTTAAAAAAAAAATTGTAGGTACATTTATATCTGACGGACAAGACAATATTTGGGTCATGTCGCTTTTACTGCACAGCTTGTGTACTAAACTGTATTTGTAATTGTAATCCAGAACCTGCACATTACATCGACTGTATACTACTGCACCTATCTACCTACCTAAATACTAGGAAATGACGTGCAAACGGCTGTGATTGGTTACACTCTGTGTTTGGATCTGTATTTCCCATGGTGGGGAACTACCCTCAGTGTCAGTAAATGTAGTAGTCACAACATGGTTACACGCACTGTACACACTTGTATAAACCTGTTCGATATTTTTTTATCAATCTGTGCATTTCAATCATCCGCTTTGTAAAAAAGTTCAATATTATATGTAAACTTTAAATTTTAAATTATTAACATTTAAATTCACCATGAATTTGGACAGTTGGTTAAAAGAAGGAACTTTAAAGAAAAAAATTATTACTCCTTCAAATCATTCGGCATTTACAGCAACTGAGAAAGAAGATACAGCAATAAATCAAGAAAAGTTGAATCTCCTGTTCCTGAATTTTCAGAGAAAAGGGACAAGTTGAAGAAAAAACAAGAAGTTATGTTACCCATTTATGGACTAATTCAATGGAAAGGTTCGGTGAAACACAAGTAGTTGCTCTTGACATCTCAAAGGCTTTTGATCGTGTTTGGCATAAAGCTCTTCTAAACAAGCTTCCATCTTATGGTTTGCCAACTGTTTTTAGTAATTGGTTATCCAGTTTTCTCTCTGATCACTCACTGAGGGTGATGGTAGATGGCTCTCTGTCTTCTAACTGCTCCACTAATGCTGGTGTCCTCAAGGTTCAGTTCTTTCTCCCACTATTTTCCTCTTGTATATTAATGACCTTCTTACACTGACTGGAAATCCTATCCATAGTTTTGCTGATGATAGCACATTGCATTCCACTTTCCATTTTGAGAAACCTTGTCCTGCTCAATCAGCTTAAACTTCTCAAAAATCTGCTACCAATTCCTTAAATGCCGATCTTCAGGTAATTCTCCTGTGGGGCAAAGACAACTTAGTTGATTTCAACCCTTCTAAAACTCAGTCTTGTCTTATATCTCACAAAAAGGATTCTTCTGCTCCTAAGCTTATCTTTAGTGACACTCCGATTTCTAGGCAAAATGATATATCTCTTTTGGGGATTACCCTGACTTCTAATCTCTCTTGGCACAAGCACATTACAAATATTGCTTCCTCTGCATCTAAAAAACTTGGTTTTCTCTTTCACTCTCGGCGTTACTTTTCTTCCAAACAACTGCCCACTCTGTATAAATTGCAAATCTGCCCTGCCATGGAATATTGTTCCCACATCTGGGGTGGTGCCCCCAAAGCCTCTCTCAGGCTTCTTGATTCCATTCAGAAGAGGGAAGTGATTCATCTCTAACAGAGTCTCTCCACTCGCTGTCTCATAGACGTACTGTTTCTGCTGCATGCCTCTTCTAGAGATACTTCCATGGGCACTGTTCTTCTGAATTGGCTTCTATAATTCCCGCTCTCTCTTTCGAAACAGTTCGAACACATGCCGCCACCAGCCAACATCCATTTACTGTCCAACTTCAAACCCACAGAACCAACTTTTCATCTTCCTCATTTATTCATTCAACTGCCGTTTTCTGGACCAACCTTCCTTCATACGTATTTCCTGAAAATTACAATCTACAGAAGTTCAAGTCCAATATCAACAAATATCTTCTTTCGTCTTCTCAACCTCCAACCCAAGCACGGTACTAAGTACTATAGGTTCTAATATCTCTCGTGTTTGGGGTTCACATAAAAAAAAAAAAAAAGTGCCCAGTTCTACCCAATCTTCTTCTCAAACTAAGAAATGAACGTTATCCTGAAGCACAAAGCCTACTTTGCAAGAAAATATTGCCAAATAGTTTGTTAGCACCTGCTAAATTACATCGTCATTTTGAGCAAAACCACTTGAAGTACAAAGATAAAGATATTGCCGATTTTAAGCAAAAGCTTGAGGAATATGAAAAGGCTAAACGATTCGTGACAAAAAAAATTTAAAACTGAAAATGAAAACGCCACATAGGCTTCTTACAGAGTGAGTTACCGCATAGCACTCGCCGGAGAAGCACACACAATTGGGGAATTGCTAATAAAACCATGTGCAAAAGATATAGTGTTGTGTATGTTAAGCGAGAAGTTGTGTAAAAAAGTTGAAGCTGTGCCACTTTCCAAAAACACAGTTTCGCGTTGTATTCGTGATCTTGCTGATGACATCCAGACAGAACTCATTTCTCGGCTGCATCAATGTGATGGGTAGATATGATTTTGACAAAGGGATTGAAGAAGACTTGCTTCTATGTGAAAGTTTACAAACCCATACCACTGGTGAGAACATCTTTAACTGTATCCATAATTTTATGAACACACACAGTATAAGTTGGGACAAATGTGTCGACGTGTGCAGTGATGGTGCCAAAGCAATGGTAGAAAAAGTGGCAGGTGCTGTGACACAAAAAATGTAGCAAAAAACTGCACCAATAGTCAGTGTTCCACAGACTTCACTAGTAGCTAAAAATATTTCAATCACACTTAAGACTCTGCTAGACGAAGTAGTCCAGACTATTAATTTTATTAAAATTCAACCATTACAATCATGATTATTTAAAATTATATGTGAAGATACGCATAATCACCAGTCGGCCCTGCTTTTGCATTCAGAAGTCCAGTGGCTATCACAAGGTAACAACGTCCTCGTTAGAATGTTTGAATTGTGGGATTGTAAATTTCGATTATCTAATTGATAAACAAACGTAGTTATCCAAAATTGCATATCATGCCGACATATTCACAAAATTAAATGAAGTATGTTTATCACTCCAAGGAAAAAACGTAAACATTTTTAATGCGAGAGATAAAATATTTTCACTGTCTCGTAAGTTGCAATTTTGGATCTCAGCTGTGGAGCCAAATAATTTGGACTCTTTTCCGACACTTAAGGATTTTCTTGAAGAATCCGGATTTGAACTTGAAGAAGAAAATCGCAGTGACATTGCAGATTATCTTCGCAATTTACACACATCTATTAATCAGTATTTTCCATCCTTGAATGAAAAAAATAATGACTGGGTTCAAAATCCATTCGTACAAGATAAACCAGCCAAGTTTTCTGACATAGATTTTGAAAATCTGATCAATATTACTTCTGACAGTCAACTAACACAAATATTTAAAAGAGTTTCTCTTATTGCTTTTTGGGGTGATTTATGCAAAGAATACCCTGAGTGGTTGTGAAGGGCAATCAAAGTACTGTTGCCATTCGCCAGCACGTACTTTTGTGAAACTGGATTCTTGCCATACTATGGAACCAAAACAAAGTATCGAAACTGACTTGATGCGGCTCCAGATACAACTGCCAACAATCAAACCAGATATAAGAAGAATTTGCCAAAAAAAAAAAAAAAAAAAAAAATATATATATATATATATATATATATATATATATATATATATATATATATATAACATTCTGCCCATAATAAAAATGTATGTTGACATTTTTTGTATACGAATCTCTCTCTCTCTCTCTCTCTCTCTCTCTCTCTCTCTCTCAAACCAGTGCAAACACATACTGTAACCAATCAACATCCATTTACTGTCTCACTTTAAACTCACAGAACCAACTTTTCTTCTTCCTCATTTATCCCTTTAGCTTCTATTTTCTGAAAATTACAGTCTACAGAAATTCAAGTCTAATACCAAAAAGTACTTTTTGGTATTAGACTTGACAACCTTCGACCCTTTTTATTTTGTGTTTAGGGTTTAATAAAAAAGGGAGTTAAACACACACACACACACACACACACACACACACACACACACACACACACACACACACACACACACACACACACACACACACACACACACACACAATTCTAGGATACAACGGCAGAAGCTACTTGAAGTAGGAATTAAAATTACAGGATATCAAAAATATATCATTATGGAAGACAGCGTGTGTTACTGTAAAGATATACTACTTCGTGCTGTTGGCTTGAAGAAAACATATCTTATGCAGTAAAGTAACATGACTTTGTTGGGAATTGCCGTGGCCATAAGGTAACTGTATTACTTACTGGTCTAGAGGAACGTTACACAAAATACTGTTTTTTTTTTTTTTTTTGCATGATAGTCATGCAACAGAAAAATATATTGTGCATTAGCTGGAAAATATGGAGAAATTTTTACCAGTAAGAAATAATGTTTCACTGGTTCAACCAAAAAATGGTTCTTCTTCCACTTGTGCATATAAAACTTGAATTAATGAAGAATTTCATTAAGGCTATCAATAAAGCAGGAAACGGATCCTACTGCCTTAGGGAAGTTTTCCCCAATTTAATAGACGAAGAACCAAAAGATAGAATTTTCAGTAAGTTTCAGATAAAGCATCTCCTCAAAAATTATATATCTGAAACAAAGCTACAAATAAACAATGCTACAATTACTGAACTATCTTGGTGATTGTTTAAAGCAGTTGTGCATGGATTTCTTGGAAGAAGGAAAGATTATAATTATGTATCTCTGGTGTCAACTTAACTGCAATGTTATAAAGATAGGGCTGTCAAATGTCTTTGAAAATTCATTTTCTCCATTCCTATCTCAGTTTTTCCCCTTAGGATTTAAATATAAGTGATCAGCAAGGGGGTATGCTTTCATCAGGACACATCTTTGATTGAAAAGCAGTACCAAAGTTGCTGGAATACTGCTGTGACAGAGATTACTGCGGTATGTTAACCAGGAAAATAAAATGGTCTTTAAGAAAACCTCGAGTTGCAGCCATTTCTAAAATAATGGAATTTATAGTATATTATATTTTTGATAATTATCTTAAAATGAATAAGACCCATTCTTGAGATAGCATATATATTATTGTATGATATTTGATATTGGTTGTTTGTAAGTTACGAAAATTTCAGTATATCCTTCAATGCAGATAGGATAGACATAATTTTGGCATTTTTGGAATAAGAAAATCAGTCTCCTTTAGAATCTAAAGGTGTAGAAAATTTCTTTTCTTGGCCAGTGTCATTGATCTGTTTCTTTAACCTTTTATTGATCACATCAGTTAATTAGAAATCTTGCATGCCTACTTAAGGGTTAAAATTCTGTTTGCAAGTATATACCAGTGTTTGTTCTTAATGAACTAGAATACTTATTAAATGTAATTTTTTCAATAACAAAATCAAAATTATTATAAACAAAAAAAAAAAAAAAACACACACACACACACCACAAATAAATTATTAGTCATTTCCATTTTTCTTTCAAGTTTATAAAATCATTAAAAGCACAAAGATTCCAGTTATCACATGTGCATCTCTTTTGCTAATTTTACTCAATTCTGCATAAACAACGCATATTGCTTCCAAAACTATATGTATATTTCAGGAAGCTAGAGAGAACAGCTGCTAATCTCAGCCTGTAATGCCCTGCACCACAACTGTCACAATATTCCAAATGCAGCTCACTAATACTTCGTATAATGGAACTATAACTCCCTTCCCTCTAGATACAAAGGTAGTAAATCTGTAAGATGCTGTGCACCTTCCCAGCTGCCTGGCCAAACATGCTCATACCTGCCAACTTTTAGAAACCGAAAATCAGGATTTTTAAAAGATCTGGCTTTAGATGGAATACTCCAGAATCCAGAACAGTGTTCCCAGACTTTTCTTCAAAATTAATGCATATCATGCACTGTGGCAAGTAAGTTACAAATACTGCTTGCTATGAAATAAAATAATTGTATTTTGAAGTTTTGTTTTCATCTCTCTCTCTTCTCAACTCTGTTATGTAAATAAATAAATTAGTTAAAAATCTGTTTATTCTAGGTATGGCAGAGGCCAAATGAGTTTACATGTTCTTTATGAATGTATACATATTAAAAAGCAACCAGCATTTCCCTCCCCCATGCCAAAGTTTACAATGGGCTGTTCTGTCTCAAACCTATAACTTCCTTACTAGTGATTGTACATGCTAACCACTTATCATGGCTGCCCCATTTTGGTTTCTGCTCGTGCACGAATAGTTGCTGTGGTATTGTGTTTGTTCTCCTGCAAATGTATGATTCAAGATGAATCTGTTCCTGAGTCAGCGAGTGTTGCTCTTCACAACTCTGAAGAAAGAAGTATTCGAGAGATAGTTTTCAAGCGATAGCAAACGAAATTTATGTTCCTCTTCAACAAGGTATCTCATATAGTTTCTATAGGCAGCCACAAAGCTAGGAAGTTTCCAGTGTAAGGATTACTGTCTCGCAGGTTAACCAAGGTCAGTCACTTTACTGTTTTTGTCTGATTAAAGCCCACAAGGTCACCTGTCATTGTTCTTACAAAGAGGATCATGCCTTTCAAAATCTGCAGTGGTGTGACCTCAAATAATGCGTGTAGTTCAAATTAGGACTGTTCTAAGCTTATCTCTAGAATTTAACCCTTTGAATGTATTTTAAAGAATTCTAAAGTATTTCAACTAATTCTCTAATAAGTTTACTGTGAAATTAGTTCAGATAGAAATAATATTGTTTTGAATATTGCATATTTTAAATTTTCATTTTAATTTGCATCTTAAATTTTCATTTTAATATAAAAAGAAACATTGTTTTTACTGTCAATTACAATGGCTCCGCAAGTGAAAATTATTTGCCATATGTGTAAAAAGAAATGCAAAGACTTCCTCCAATACAATGTGGTCATGTACTGTATAAAATGCATAGATTTTTCAACGGTTAACTGGAAAAAGATGTCACAGGCAGCTATCGACTCGTGGAAGGGTCCATGTTGCATAAATTACAAGCAGACAAAGAAAAAGCAGATGAAAAATGAAAATAACTCAGGATCAAGCCCAACGGATCTTTTAAGACTTTCCAATGGTAAATCTCAGTGTTTCACCTCATCGTCAAATGGCATTCAACAGAGTGGGCTATCCGAGGACATACCTCATGACGTGGTATCAGAGCAGACAAATTGCTCCTTCTCTCACCTTCTTAACCACGAAGCCTCACAAGGTGAAAAGCCAGTGAAGATGACCACGAAAATGATTTTTCAAATTTTGGACATTCAAAAATCCATGATGGCCTCTCTTCTTGACGAAACTAAAAAAATCAGGTCAGAAAACGCCCAATTTCGCGAAATAAATTACATTTCACTACAGAAAATCTTGGACTTAAGAGATCTTATTCAAAACTCCAGTAGATTCAATCCTACATGTAACTTGGCGAAATCCATGGAAAATCCCACATTTCAACTAACTCCTATAGCAGAAGCCACTTGTGCATCTATTAAAAAGCAACCTCCACATCCTCCAGTAACTAGTCAATCTCAGAAAGCATGTAAATATGGCAATCGATCTGTCAATCCACTCCTAGAAGATGTCATTTCCTCCAGGAGGCAGGCAGATCACATCGGAGGACAATGGAATCAATCTACCTCTAATCAGACAGGAAGACATCGATACCCCCCTGCTATTGTGTGAACAGCTACCAACTCTTCAATCCGAGCAGTCCTCAGAACTAAAAGTTCAACCAAAGGAATTTTGGTCTCATGACTTGAACCCCAACTGTGTGGTACAGAAGTAGAGTCAAATGTCTTCGAAAATTCATTTTCTCCATTCCTCAATCTATCTGCACTCAACTGCAGATAGAAGTAAGAGTAATAAAAATGAATTCCAAACACGATTTGTACAGCTCTTTCTATATTCAATGTCAATGAATGAATTTTGATCTATTACTAAAGGATCACTGTTGGCCTGAGGGAGCCATTATTCGGCCTTTCTATGGACCTCCTCCTCTTCCTGGAACTAGGTCTTCAGCCAGTGACTTAGCTATCGAAACTAGTCAATGGGAATGACAATTTGTGCATTTTTCAGATATTCTGGAATCCCAACTGGGAAGAACCACTATATATGATTCATCTATCTCTTCATCCTACCAGAATTTGAATGACTCTTAACTCTTGTGAAAACACCTTTCTGCCATGTCACTTGCCAACAATTAAACCAAATAACTTATGCCTTACTACAGCATCAAAAGATGCAATTACTGTATTCTATATGAATGCTCGCAGTCTTGTAAAACACAATGATGAAATTCTTGCTCAACTGACATCACAGAATCTCCATCCAGACCGGATGGTTTTTACCGAGATCTGGTTCTCTCCTGAAGTTTCAATCCGATTTCAAGACTATGCTCTCTTTCACAGTTGCAGATGTGATTCTAAAGGGGGGGGGGGAGTTGCTATTTATGTTCACAATCATTTGCGATGCTCTGCCTTTGAATCATCTGAACAAGCAAATCCTTTAGTCATCTGTTGATGGGAGACTTCAATATTAACATACTTCAAAGCTCTTCCTCTCAAGTGCAAAACCTCCTAGATGTCATTTCTTCCAATGGTTTCTCTCTTCTGACTGACGGAATTATCCCGACTAGAATGGGAGAGTCCCACAATTCCCTTCTTGACTTCGCAATTGGGAATGCTTACTAACCTATGCAGTACTGGATGCAACTATTTCTGATCATCGCCCTATCTTAATGGTAATTGAAAATGAAGAAATTGTGGAAGAGATCATGCACACTTACAGATCTGTCATTCCAGGCTCTCTCAATCAGCTCTGTTATGACCTCCAGCAGTCTTCATGGGATGGGGTGCTTGCTACAGATGATCCTGAAATTGCAACGAACTTCTTCTTCGAGCATATCCTAAATAGTTACGAAAAATGCGTCATACATCAGGAGCCCGGGAATAAAAAGACCACCAGGCCAACATGGAAATTATGCCCATTCATCTCAAACAAAATTTGTAACATGCTAAAGAAAAGGGACAAACTTGCAAGAGTTGCTAAAGCAACAACGAAAGGAGACGGATAAAAACAAATACACAACGTACAGAAACAAGTCACTGACAGTATTCGGTTGGAGAAAAGGAAATATTATAGCTCCCAACTTAAAGGCATCATTGCAAGCAAGGAAAAGTGGACAGTCTTGGACAAGCTGCTACCTGGAAGGAAAATGAAATCACAGAGCTACATTGGAGATATAGTCGAGAACGAGGTACTCATTTCAGATGACCAGGAAAAAGCCGCAGCCTTTTGTAATCACTTTATCTCAAGTGTAAATAATCTCTTTAAAGATGAATTTGATTCTAGAGATAATGCAATGAGAGAATCTGTCAAGCACTTAATGAGGAGTTCTTTTTTTCTCGCTCCGCTCTCAGATCAAGAGATTTTAGCAGCAGGACATCAATTAAAAGTAAAGGGAGCCCCTGGTTTTGATGAAATATCTCCTGCTCTGTTGAAGAAGGTCCTTAACTCAATTCTAACACCACTGAAGTATATTTACAATCTTTCCTTTCAATCTGGTAAATTCCCATCTAGATTCCTGACAATATCAAAAATTTTCGTCCAATAGCTCTACTCTCAGTTTTTGCAAAATTATTCGAAAAAATTCTTCACGGCAGCCTCATGGGCTTCCTGGAAGTCAATCAGTTTATCCATCAACAACAGTATGCTTATCGTTCGAAAAGATCCACTGACCTGGCAATTGTTAACTTCTGCTCTACGATCACGGACTGTCTTGAAAAGGGTCACTATGCAATAGCACCATTTCTAGACCTATCAAAAGCTTTAGACTGCATAAATCATAAAATCCTACTCAACAAGCTCAACAATCTTGGCTTGAAGGAAAAATTAACCTTCTCCTTGAAGACTACCTTACTGATAGGCCATTTGTCATTAAAACAAACCAGTCTTTTTCAGACATTTATTTCTCCAGGGGAGTACCTCAAGGCTCACTTCTTGGACCTATCCTATTTGTTCTTTACATTAATGAATTTCTCTCTCTTCTTCCATCTTCCCACCTAGTAGCATATGCCGATGACATTTCCATTCTAACTACTAATAAAGACCCTAACCAGCTTTAGTGCAAGGTCTCTGCCCTGCTCTCTGAAATGCATAGTTGGCTTCAAAAGAATCAGCTTATACTAAACTCAGAAAAATCCAAATATATGGTGTTTAGGACAAAAAATAAACCATTAAATATTGATTTCGAAATAACATACAAAGGAAAACAACTAAAAAGGGTGAATGATACCAAGTTTCTAGGAATCTGGCTAGATGATAAGCTGAGTTGGGATAAACAAATGATCACCTTACGGAAGAAGACTTCATCACAAGAATACTCCCCCGAGCCTCTGCCTGGGTATCTCCTTCCCTTCTCAGACTAGTATTCCTTTACTTAATACAGCCTCACCTCACATATGGAATCATCTCATGGTAATGAGATGATTCCATATGTGAGGTGAGGTACTACCTGTCAAGATAACCTTGCAAGAATCAATTCAATTGTCTGGCAATCAATGTGTTTGTTCAATTTTAGGCCTTTCCTGGAATGCATTGGTGACTTCGAGATATAAGGAAGCAAGACTCTTAAGCATCTACCAACTGATACAAAAAGCTGAGGCGGTCTTTGTCTACAATGCTTTGAAAACACCAAACTTTCCTCCTCTCTTCAGATCCTTTTTTATAACAACAGAAGAAGAAGAAATAACATATAATTTAAGAAATGAAGTGAATCTGAAGGTTCCACTTTTTAGAAAAGTCATAGGTATAATGTAGGAAAAATATAAAATACAGAGGCGCAAAAACCTGGAATAATCTTCCTGAAAATATCAAAAATGCCATTTCAATAAACCGGTTCAAGAAGCTCCTAACAGAACACATCACCAGGGATATCTGATCTAAATCACCTTCCACTCAACTCCTGAACTTGGCATTCCACAATGCATACCAGTTTGAAAATTATGTAAACAAGTTGAAGGAACTGTCAAAAAGCTTGTAACACTCTAGGCAATTATATTGTCATATTTTTCTTTCATGTTTCTTATTGTAAAAGTATTCACAATGTAATTATAAGTACTGTTGTTAACCACATGCCATATGTGTTTGGTTTTTGAAGTCTCTGTAATGGAATGTAGAAACATGTCTGATTTATTTATGATGTATCTGTTAAATAACACCTGTGTAATTTCAGGTCTGTTTTTATTGTTACCTTTTTCAAAGGGAACACCCCCTAAAAAGCCTCTGGCTTATGTTCTCCCTTCCTTCTTGCTGTTATCTCCCAACAATTGTAACACAAGCTAGGGATTAATAAATTATCAAATTATTCAAAATCTTCCCTGATCTGGATTGAGGCTGGCATGGTTGAGGTTGATGATAATCAACCTCAACCATGCCAACTTGGAAATCAACCACCAACTCGAGTGCAGTTCAAACTACATTCCCTCAAAATATTCAAAATCTTTCTTTTAACAACTACAATACATAAAACATAACGAGCTACCCAACGATCAGTAGCAAAAGGCATGCTGAACTCCATTCAAACCATTAACGATAAGTAATGATCTGAATTTTATCTTCATTCCAATAAAGGGGATTGAAAATAGGATATTAGAAAAATTAAATCTTTTTAAAAATGAGTAATGTAAATATTTCTGTCATAACTTACAATATACTGTAAGCTTAAGGCTTACTATATAAAAAAAAAAAAAAAAACACACACTTGGGGGATGAACGTTACTACACAGTTATAAGACGCCATGCAAATTTCGGGCAGAATTACGATGAACATTTCTATTAACAGGGGGAGGTCGGTAAAGGGTTCGAGGTATGCTGGGAAGTCGCGGCTATATATAAGGATGTCAGAAAGGAAAGTAACGGAATTAATGATAGAGGGAGTGATGGAGGTGAAGTCAGTAACGGCGTTAATGATAGAGGGGATAATAAGTGCTAGTGAGGAAGAGTTCTGGAGATGCAGTCTGGTTGTACCAAGAGTAGTCGTGAAATTATTGGAGATAGTCAGTCGGGAAGTGGCAAGCTTTTCTGCTGTATTTCAGAAAGGAGAAATTTCCAGCCAACATAAAAGGGTTATTCAGTCAACTATGTTAAAGGCAGCAAGGAGGAATCATGGTGAGGCGAGAGGAAGATAAGAATTAAAAGCCGGGTATTAGATGAGGAAGTCGTCACAGAAGGTGTGGGAAGGTCAAGGTGCTGATCCTAAAGCACTGAAAAATATAACTATTGTAAGTACTGTTTGGTATTATTATTTCTAATAATGCTATTCAGAAAGAAAAAGGCATTCCGGAGTCCTAAAGTACTATTGGTTTGTTTAGCCTCGGGAATAGCTGGACTAACAAGTTTGAGATTGTAATGAAACCTTTAGTTAGATTGTCAATTAGATTAGAAGAGATATTCTAAATGGAATTGCTGTAATTGTTTTTTTTTTGGAAAACTTCCATAATAGGAAAAGTTGTGGATAAATTTGTTTGTTCTATAATTAAACATGTTAAGTTTATCAGGTGTTGTTCATTGCCCCACTCAATCTCTAGCAAAAGGTATAAGTAATCCTGAAATTTTCTGATACAGTCAGTGGCCCAAAAGATAACAAGTGTTACCTAAAATTAAAATAAGCATTCTCACTATAATTAAAATAAGAAAAGCAGGGGCTTACAAATTTGGCATGCCAGCCAGCACCTTATAAAAATAGTGGAAGCTTACACTAAGAAAGCTTACACTTAAAAAAGAAAAAATACTCTTTTTTTTTTTTTTTTTTGTTTTCTTCTTGTCACACATTCTAAATATTTTTAGGCACTTAATATGTTCAGCAATAATGATTTTTCCCATAATGTGATATTTAATATCATATTAGCAAAATGCAAGCCTAATTCATATTTTCTTCCCTTTCCACACACACCCTTTTCCCTATATTTTCACAATACAGGAAAGATATGCATATATACATCCCTAAATTTTTAAATATAATTCTTGTTTTATTTGAAGATTTTATTTTTATACTTGAAATAAGTGTAACAAATTAATTTTCATATTAAATCAACTGTTATAAATTAAGCCCACACTACTTTTACAATCAAGCAAAGTGGTGATAATGAACACCAAAGACAATGAACAAATAATAAGGAATTACAGGAACTCCCAGACTTACGTAATACTCTACTTACGGAAATTCGACTTAAGTTTTTGCCAGTCAGTGCAAATTTAAAAAATCGTGGAAACGTATTTTGCATCCCGTAGGAATAAATGGAGGCATCGTGAAAATACTGTAATGTGAACCCAATAACACATTTTTTTTTTTTTTTTTTTTAATTCGTTCCAAGTCATTGGAAGTTGAAAATTTTGCTATATTACTAAGCTATTTACAGTCGGTCCTCATATAGCACGATAGTTGTGTTCCTAGAAACCCTCATGCAATGCAAAATCGTGCAATAGAAACAACAGGCCCTATGGGAAAATCAGGGTTAGGTGCCGGCCACCCAAGATTGAACACACAATTGTAACCAAAACATTACCAAACACAATAAATAATCGTAATAAAATGCTTATGTATTTTATTACGACTATTACATAATAAAATATTGCTAATGCTTTTGCTTCTATTGTAAGCAGACTTGTTTTTTGTTTGATTTTCTATCCAAACAGATGACAGCCGTTCCATCTCTTCCAATTCTTTGTGTCTTAATCTAATGGATTTTAATTACACTTTGAGTTGTTCCTGCTATGAAAGTTGTTTTTATTTTCTCTGCATTCTTTCTAATTATCGGCGTTGCCTCATTTAGGTCTGTAGCACGTGCAATATCACATGGTCTTTCATTTCGCTCAAAGCGTTTCACAATTTCATATTTTTTCTCTATCGACAGAGGTGGACTGGCCATAAGCCTTACCGGGGAAACCCCGGCGGGCCGGAGGCCAGTGTGATTCTGGCCATAAACCATAGTATGAGGCCACTATAAATTTTCCCGGGAAGAATTTTTGACCCAGTCCGCCTCTGTTTATCGATATTGCTTTTCTTTTTCTCTGTGAATCTGCAGTGTCTACACCAGGACACTTCCCTTTCACACTTTTAAGTATTTTACTCATTTTTAGGGAATAAAGCACAATTACAAAAGGAGGAGGCACGCTTGATACACATAAACAAAGCTGCACGCGGGTAGCAACTGAATAAACAACACCATAAAGGCAGAGATACACTATTAACACCTCACATTTTACTCAAGACATTTCTAGGGGTTACTACCATAAAACAATTTCCATTTACGTTTCTGCTAGTGGAATCTGTTATAAACTGGTAGTAAACTCGATTTAATTGCATTTGCAATTATACCGATAGCTGGAACTGTGTCGGTTTTTACGTTATTATGGTGAACTGTGTTTCCCCTTCACTGATATAAAATACATAAATACATTTTCGGAATCTTCTCTTCATTCCTATTGTGTTGCGTTCAGTTGGGGTGATTCGCGTTCAACTGCAATTTCTTGTAAATACAAAGGCAAATCGTGCATAAGCGAATTCGGTTCGTAGTATATAAGATATCGTTTCCCTATTTATAAATCGTGTATGATCAAATTCGTGTAGTGTAAACACGTGTTATACGAGGACTGACTGTATCTCTCAAAAAGGTCATATTTATAATGGAAATTGCACTACGTTCATCGTTACCATGTTTCCATTATAAGAATCACTTTTGTGATATTTTCTAAAGCATGTTTCTGTAGGTCATGACCACAAAACAATAAAAACAATTTGCACTTTCTAATTTATTGGGCTTTTCTGTTAGTGCATCTAATTATAAACAGGTAGTAAACTTGATCTTATTGCATTTGCAATAATACCAATAACTGCAATTGTGTGGGTTTTTACGCTATTGGTGAAATGTGTCCCCCTTCACTGAAATCTTCAATCATATAAAAAACAAATTTTCAGAAACTTCTCTTCCTTCCTATTTATGTATTAACAATGATGAAGGGAAAGGGACCAACAGAAAGTGCAAGTGCTGGCAGGGCCAGGAAATGAAACAAAATTGATTTAGAAGTACAAAGTAGGACAAAGTTTGTAATCTATTGCAAGGAAATTAGGTCTCGCTGCTTCAACAGTAAATACTATTTTAAAGACAGTGCGCATATAAAAGAACATGTTAAAGGATCAATGCACTTAAGATCAACAGTGATCACAAAACAGCATTCAGGTGCTATATCAAAGATGGAACAGCTGTTAATAATATGGATGGAAAATCAGATTCAGAAACGAGTGCCCCTGAGTCTAATGACCATTCAAGCAAAAGCAACAAGTATTTATAAAGATATTAAGGATAAGTATGGCGAACCCCAACCCAAGTTCGTGGCAAGCAACAGGGTGGTTTAATAGGTTCAAGCATCGGGCTGGTTTACACAACGTTAAAGTATGCAGTAAGTTGGCAGTGCCAATTCTGCAGCTGCAGAGAAATTTTGTGATGTATTGGAAAAAATTATTGATGAAGGAGGCTATTCAATGCAGCAAATTTTTAACGTTGACCAGACTGGTTTGAATTGGAAAAAAAATTCCGGATTGAAAATACACTGCCAGGTTTCGAGGCATCAAAAGATAGTGCCACCTCTTGCTTGGGGCTAATGCAGGGGGAGATTACAGATTAAAGCCACTGCTTGTGTACCATTCTGGAAATCCTTGTGCATTTAAGGGCATCAATAAAGCCACCCTACCCATGCATTTCTGATCGAACCAGAGAGCATGGATAACAATCTCTCTCTTTGAGGATTGGTTTAATTGCTGCTTCATTTCTGAGGTTGAAAAATATTGTAAAAACAAAGACGTTCCTTGCAAGATTTTGCTTCTATTAGATAATGCTCCTGGACATCCTACGCATTTAGATGATTTCAATTCAAACGTGAGAGTCATATTTCTACCGCAAAACATGACTTCACTCATCCAACCTATGGATCAGGGTGTTATTTCGAATTTAAAAGCATACTATTTACACACAACATTTGCTTAAGCATCGTCTGCAGTAGATGATGAGAAAAATTTTACATTAAGAGACTTTTGAAAATCTTACAATATTTACCACGCCATCTTAAACATTAATAAGGCCTGGGCGGAAATTACTAAAAGTTGTTCAAATGGCTCTTGGAAGAAGATATGCCCATGGCACGTAAAAGGCTTTGAAGGATTTGAAAAAGACAAATCATATGAAGAGGTTACAGAGCTACTTCAGTTTGAGGTAGGTGCCAAAGACATGGAGGAGTTAATAGAGGAAGAAGAGAAGGAATTATCTAACGAAGATTGCAGGCAGTGATAGTGAAAGAAGAAAATGCTGACGAAGCTCAAGATGAACCAAATGAGGAGCCGAGACGATTCACCACCAGAGAGATGGCAATGGCATTTTGTGAAATTGCATGGGCAATGGCGAGGTTTGAGAAGATGAATCCTGACAGCGAACGATTCTTAAAAGTTAACAGAAGGGTGAATGATATGCTTGCTTGCTACAAAGAAATCTACGATGAAATGGAATAAAAAAAAAAAAAAGCCACCGTCAAGTCATCCATTAATATGTTCTTTCATAAGGTTGAGCAGCCAACCCCTTCTAAATCTCCACAGCCCTCAACCTCTGCAGCAGCGTACTTATCAACTGAAGACGTCAATTCTGGCAACGATGCCCGAGAGATAAAACTTACTGATGTTATGCCTGTCTCCTCTCTTTTTTTGTAATTTTATAATTTTGAAAATTTTTTAAAATGCACACTTTTGTAATTTTTCTTGTGCATGAGATAAAAAATTGAATAAATACAATAAATAATTCTATTTACATGTTCGTTGAACATTTTTTTTTTTTTTTTTTTTTATTCAATCAATTCAGCGAGCACAGTTGTGAGTGTTGCGCAAGCATGGGGGAAATTCCAACTTATGTAGCTTTCCACAGAACACAACCCTTACGTAAGTCAGGGAGTTCCTGTATATGTTAAAGAATAATTTAATGAAAAATAACACTTTCCCCACATATTAAAATGAATAATTTTTCATTCCTGGGTAATGGCTGAAAACTCAAAGAACATCATGTGCCACTGTAAAGGGAAAATGAACACAGCACCAAACACTGGCTTTTAGGTGCATATAATTAAGTTATATGCATAATTGTAAAAAAAAATAAAATAAAATAAAAATAAATAAATAACATGACATACGCATATTTGTAAAATAACAGAAACTTGACCAAAAACTGGAAGAAATCAACAACTTACTGGACAATCAGAAGACACATCTGATTATCAGAAAGCTTGGCAGAAATTATGTTTGAGCGTATCAGGTCCCATTCCTCATTTACACTCTTTGGCTTTTAGAATAACTTTTTTGCCCTAGCATATAAGTTATTCTAAAGCTCTTGTTTCCCATACGTAGAATTTTACATCTGGCAGAATGAAAACATAACTATCACTTCTCTAACTATCGACAAAACCTGTCAATCGTGTTGAAGCCTGTCTTTCATTGCTAACTATCCTCCAAACCTTTATATCTACAAATTTCAAACACTACCCATCATTCCCTAATCTAGATCATTTAAAACTAGAAACAGAGGGGCTAGAATCAAACCCTGAGGTACCGCTCTTATAAACCTGGCCCTCTCTGAAGAATGGCCATTTATAACAACCCTCTGCCTCTTGTCTTTAAGCCATCCCTCAAACCATTTCAGAATCTTTCCTCTGATCCCATTAGATTCCAGCATATACAGAAACTCCCATGTAGAAAAGTGCCAAACTTTGCTAAAGTTGAAGTATATAATGTCAAAACCGTTTCTTGCATTAAAATTCTGTGTAACCACACAACACAGGTTGGTCAAACAAGATTTTCTCTTTATAAAGCTGTGGTGTAATCCATTAATCCAGAGGCAGGTGAATGGGGGGGGATCCTTTTGGACCCCACACAACTTCAGCTATATTGTGCTCTTCATCTACTCAGTTCACATAGCGAAACTCCAAACACCATTCAAAAGAAGAGTGTTTTATTTTGACTTCTCCAATGAAAATTCCAGAAATCTCTGTTAATTATCACTCAAGCAGGAAAAAATGCACGATTAAGCTTATTCACAATAATTATATGCATGTGCTGAAAAACAAGAATTTAAAATTGGTAGCATCTGTCATATATAATTATTGAAGCCTGCTTGCTTTACATTTCATGACAGTACCCATAATTGTTATAATCTCTGGTTTTGTATCATGGAAGAATCTAACTGGTGTCTAGTTGTTAACGCATGCAGATTTTTTGATTTACATTTCACGTGCCCAAATACAGGAGATGATGAAAACATACATAAAGTGATGTCTAAAGTGCTGCAGAGGTTTTTATTTTAAAAATATAAAATTAAAAATAAAAATGGATTTTTCATAGCTATGTTCATAATAGATTGAAAATAAACGTGGCACCAAAAAATTTCAAAAATTTGAATTATTTCTTGCTAGTTTTTAAGATTATAAATGAGGTAGCTTTTTCCTGAGTGCATGCCCAATCCTCAAAAAACACTGGCATACCAATTTAAAGGTTAAAGATATTATACTTCTCATGATGATCAATGTAATGCATATTTTATGAACTTCCCTGCAACCGAGATTAAACTAATTGTTACAGTTACTTATTTGATCTTTAGTGTCCCCACTGCTTGTTGGCAAATTGTTAGCACTTCAATCCAAGGAGATTACCCCGAAATATAATAACAACCTCAATGATTAAAGGTTTGGAACATTCCTTTGTAGCCTCTTTCAATATCACTGGGTAAATACCACCAGTATCCTGGGGCTTTACCCATTTTCAAGCTCAGCAAGTTTTTTTTTTTTTTTTTTTGTTAGGCCTTTATGTAAATTGATATCACGTATCTTATGGTGCTTGTATATTAGCATAATATTCTCTGCCCCAAAAAGGACTTTTTACTGTGAAGATCAATACAAATCATCTGTTCACCAGTGACATAGTGGATTATTTATAATTCAATCTTTTTCACTGAGCAAAGATCCTATCTGATTTACTCTTTTCCCACTTTGTCTTTATAGGAGCAAATGTAAAATCACTTGCAAACTATTTATTTCTAGTATGTTACTATCATTTAACATAGGAAACACCCAAATTTGTTAACATTACTTACTGAAGCACAGGCTAGGATACCAAAGAAGCCTACTTTCTGAACCAGATTTTGGACAGCCAATCTTGCTCTATCCAGGAATGACTACAAAAGGGAGAACAAACAATATATTAAAAATACACATACAAAAAAAAAAAAAAAGAAAGAAAAAAGTAAGATGATGAATTTTTAGAATTCAATGTATTTTAATAATAATCTTTATATACATTTTGTTGTCATATTATGAGATAAGAAATATAATCAGTAATTCCCCACCATTCATGAGGATTCCTTTCTTGAGAAGCCTTGCCAACAGCAAATTTGCAAGTGGAAAACTTAAGACCTTATGGGAAGAGCAGAGCTGGGGGAATAGAAGTTGCAAGTAGCCCTATGGAATATTTATGTGCTCATAAATATTCATTTATTCAACTAAGTTAAAATAACAGATTTTTGCATCTTAAATTAGAATTAAATTTTCATTTAACTTTTACCCTTCACAAGACAACATCCAATGATGTTGATGCTGATGTATTCTTGTTGATTGTGATGATGAAGATGGAGGTGGTTGTCACCAAGGAGAGGAATCCTTTGAATTCCCCTCCCAAAGCACTCCCATCTCCAAATTGCTTGGATTATCATCCAAAAGGTGAGCTGAGTGTGGCTTGATGCTTCTGGTATTTTTTGAAGGTCACTGCAAGGTGGCCAAAGCTGGCTGAGTGTTTCAAGGACTCAAGGGCTCATTCCGTAAAGGGATCGATTTCCATAGCTTCACTGGGCAACATTTGAAGTGATTACATTAATGCATTCACATTTATTAAAGCTACCTTCATTTCCTGTCCCATATCCCTTCTTCCTCTCTTCATTATAACTGGATGATGCAATTAGTGACTTCATTTGAACACAAATTGTCACACCCTTCACCATATAAAGGCTTGGCAGACTTCAGGATCCATGTTCAGCTAATATAATCACATCACTTATAAAACCATTTATGACCTTTCTAAATTTTCTCACATCCAGCATTAAGATTGGACTGTTTGAGTTCATCACTGATTTATTTATGATAGTTAATGTATGTATGTATGTATGTATGTATGTATGTATGGTAGCATATCCTTTCTAGACATCTTTTAATGAAAAATTAGTTATTTTCAATGCCTGAAACACGGAAATGCATCAAGTGTAACGGCTCTTGTATTACATCCTGATCCATGGGTTGAAGGAGTGAAGTGGTAATGGGAGAGAGAGGGGAAGATGACCTTGACGTTAGGATGAGTAAGCCAAAATAACTCTAGATGATAGGAACATTTTCAAGCATCAGCAACACTTAAATAAAGCCCAGATTTTTTGCCGTGCGGCTTCTATAGCTGAGCGAGCAGGAGCAGGAATGCATTCGCACATACTCTTTGAGTAAACCGGGGTCTAAGCCCCTGACTGCTAAAAATGGTCGATCTGCCAACCCGCACTGGACCAGCATGGCAGATTGTGGTCCATTCCTCTCACCATGAATCGCTGAGGATGCTTCCATCCTGCAATCGATTGATAATGGCTGCAGTTTACCTTTACCACTTCATGAACAAAGCAGCTGTGGAATGTCCAAAAAATAATAAATAAATAAAAAAAGAGAAACCATTGCTTCCTATTTGACCACCAGAAAACAGGGAAAGGATTCTTATTTTGTGCCTCAGGAGCACATGGGTTAAAGATTCATTAGAGATGCACGAGTCTGACCATGTAGCCAAAAAAAAAAAAATATTTGCCCATCTGTCACTTATTTAAAACATTTAACTGTTTTCGTTTTCTCCTCCTTTGAAAGGAATGTGCAATTAGGCATGCATATCTATAACAGTCATGTCTCCATCAGCATTAAAGATGAGATCGTCATTAGATTCCAGGATGATCCTCCAGGACTGGAGAAGTGCTAATGTCTCCCCAATTTACAAAAGAGGTGGAGCTCAGGTCTTTTTCTTTACAGCCTTTTTCCAGAAGAAGTTTCTTGGATTCCTCTGGATATTGTGAAGTCCCTTCATGATCTGCTGATGCTGCCTCTCCCATTAACTTCATATGAAGTAAGTTGTAACACTTCTTAAAAATGATTAAAGCAGTCCCTACTGGCTTGAAACTTGTCAGAACCAGCACTGAATTTTCAGCAAAAAGTCTTGTAAATTAGTATGGCTTTGTTGCAGACAAGATAATACTAACAGGCATTTTCTTTTGCAACCAGTCCTCCATCCAAATGGTCAGTGTAGAGTGTTTAGTGTCAAACAGCACCAGGGGGTTCCTCCATCTCCGCATCCAATTTATCTTTAGCAAGCTCATTAAGAACTTATCTTATATTCTAAAGACTACTTTTTTTTTAATCTTAGCCACATTTGCATTTCCCCTCCCCTTTCTGTGTACAGTTATGGGCCCTTATAATATTACTATAATTTTAATCAACAGATTCATTGCTACTGATTAGCACTCATAATTATATACTCTCTATATGATACAATGTTGTATTAAAGTAATACAATAATGTGCAAAACATAAATGCTATTGCTAACTTTTCAGGAGATGGACTGCAATATGATCACACAAAGTTCAACAGGGAATAATGAGTGATGGTGTGGTGAAGGCAGCAGCTGAATACCCTTACATGTGTTAGTTGTCTGACGGCACCAGGGGTTTCCCCCCATCTCTGTTCCGCCACATACACGTGTGAGAAGTTTAAGACAAGGTAGAGTCAATATGCCAACAGCACAGGCTAAGGTATTGCAATCTGCTAATACTCAGCCAACTGCTTTGTGAAATGTAAGTGTGTATACAGAAGTAAAGTCATAAATATTCATGACCTATGAGCCAAATTTACAGATGACAAGGGACTGCTGTATATTAAAATAGTGTTTACCTGCAACACATTCAAAAAATACATTTGGATATATGTTCAAGAAGCAAGGTAAGTTGGTTTTTTTTTTTTTGTACAGTAACAATTTTTTTTTGCCAGTGACTTTAAAGCTGTTGGCTGCAATCCAAGAAACCACTGTCTTAAACACTTCTGTTACAGTAAAAAAAAAAAAAAACTAATACTGAATTCAAGATTCAGATGCATTTTTTAATGATTTAATTTTAAAAAACTGAAATGGGTAACAATGTATTAAAAATATTAACATGCAATACATTACATTAAAAAAAATACATTTGGCCATGTTTCGCTCTAACAGTATAATCACCTCACTCAAACATGGACTGCAACTGCCAGCTAACCATTCACTTTTCAACACGCTAAAATTTGCAAATATGCTGAAAGATGAAGCAACAGTAGTAAGCATGCCAAGTTCTTTTGCAAGCTTTGCAAAAACTTCCACAGTGAAAGCGTTTAGATCAAAAGATGTGCCAAGTTTATTATAGGCTCAGCCATGAAAAGCCAAGAAGAAAAAAGTTATGCTAAGTTCGCTACTGGCTAATCAGATTAAAAGTGCAATGCACTTGGTGAATCACCACATTATTTAAACTGCAGTTCATTTCAGTTTGTAAGGTGATGAATATGGCAAGTGTATGAGAAACTTTTAATCTGGTTAGCCACTAGCAAACCTGGCATAACATTTTCATCTCAATGCTTTTCTTGGCCGAGCCTATAATGAACTTGGCACCACTGTTTGATCTCAAAACCTTTTCACAGTGGAGATTTTTGCAAAGCTTGCAAAAGAACTGGGCTCACTTTTTTTTTACAAATTTTTGTTTGAGATATCTTTTTGCAGAGTTATAAAACTTTCAACACATTAACATGCTACGTTATATTGGCAAATATCAATAACAATTAGATGGATACGATTTCTTCTCTGGGCCATGCAAATAAATGATCCACGTTTAAACAACAGTGGGTACCATAGTAATGCAGGATCACGTACAGCAAATAATGGTCTGCAGTGTATCAAGAAGCGCATAAACTAAGCATGCACTTAGTTTTTAATTAATACAAATGGATTATTTTTATTAATTAAAAACTATCACTCATTCTGTTATTTTAACACATGTAGTCCTTAGATAACTTGTTATATTTTTATTAATTTTCCCATTGGCAGGAAAGACTATCCTATAATTGTACCAAATTGCAAGTCTTTAACGTAATCAGAAACATGTTAGAATATTGATGGGTGAGCCAGTCGAACAACAAAAACTTCTCTTTGAGGCTGTGCAGAAGGATTGTGGTTCATCCCAGAGAAATAAAATTTGGTATATTTTGTCTCAAGTGTAAATGCTTTCAGAAATCCAAAATTTTAATCTGGCTTTTTTATGTTCAAGAATACAGAGCAGTGAAAACATGTACAGTAAACCCCCGCTATTCGCGGTATCTGTATTCGCGGTTTCACGTATTCGCGATCGCCGATTTAATATAAAATGAAACCTTAAAAAATGTGAATTTTAAAACGCCGTAAATATTTTCCGCCATAAAAAACATGGGCGTGGCTAAAATTATCTTTCCCGGTCAAAACAGCGCTCAGTGGGTGGGGGGAGAGGGGTGAAAAAATCGCAAGCGTGGATGTTTCTCGCTAATCCTTGTTCAGTATGTGTTAGTCATGGAAGGTTTCGTCGTTTGATTTTAATTTATGTTTATAAATTGAATAAATTTATCAATTTATAAATTGATATGCTTACAAAAATGATAACTCTACTGTTTTGCAGTGTAAAACAGACTTTTTCGAGTGCGTTAACGGAAGAAAGTGACTTTATTGTGGTCAAGTTCTTTCTAACCCCTACAAAAATATGGCTACGAATAAAAAGAGAAATGTGAAAATATCAAAGAAGGTGATGACACTAGCGAATAAAATTGAGTTATTAGACGAATTTTCTAAAGGTGAAAGTGTCTCCTCAGTGGCAAAACATTATAAAATCAATGAGTCAACAGTACGATCAATCAAGAAATCGGAAGAAAAAATCTGCCGTAGTGTCCGTGAAACCGCGCTAATTGCTTCAAAAATTTGCTCTGTAACTCGTGATGTTAAATTTAAAAAAATGGAAAAGCTTTAAATCTGTGGATAGAAGACCGAATTCAAAATAAAATTCCGTTAAGTTCACTCATCATTCGTGAAAAGGCAAAACTTCTTTATCAACACTTTAGCGAAACTGGTGATAGCACTGGCGGGATGTTTTTTTTTGCTAGCAAAGGCGCTGATTTGAAAGATTTGTTTGAAATTTCTAATAAATATTACATTTAATATTAAATTGTTTCTTATTTTCATTTCGATGCCATATGCTTGCATTTCACTATGTACTGTCATGTACAGTCATATTATGAAGGTACATATAATACATACATAGACAAAATTTTAGACTAGTTTTTCTTATATAGTTCATACTTTGGAACGGAACCCCTTTATTACTATGGGAGCCATAACTCAGTATTCACGTTTTCGGTATTTGCGACATTTCTCAGGAACGTAACCCCCGCGAATAGCGAGGGTTTACTGTATTTGCTGGTTTGAGTAAAAGATGCAGGCAACTAGTTAAGAACTTGGCTAGGTGTGATGCCATGGATCTTGACTTGGCTAATTAAAATATTTTAATTGCAATATCTTATTGTTATTTATTTTCACTTTTTATTTATACAGTTTTTAATTGTAAATGGCTATAATTTTAAGCATTAATTTTTATTAGCTTTTTATATTGTGTATTTATCAATGAATAAATGTAATTTTGAATAGTGTGGTAAGTGTTCAATAGCCCCAGCATGTTGAATTTGAACGGTAAAACAGCTATTTGAAAAGTATGATTCCCAACAAAGAAATATTAATATCTTCTTGTTGCAGCATGCCATAAAACTCACCAACCAGAAAAATTCACTATTGAAAGGGTTAAAGTGCTTTATGTGAAAATTGGGAAGTCCAGCATATGCACAAGAATATCAATATGGGATAAACATGCTGGGCTATCTGATAGTAATTTATCTACACGTAAACTCAAGGAGTACAATATTGTTCAAAACATTAATTGCAGGTGTGGAGAAAAGAATAGTCAAGCTGTTCCAATGTCCAAGGTAGTACACAGATGCTTAAGAACAGTGATTGAAAAGTCAATAAGGCAGAGTTCTCAAGGGCTGAATGTATCAATCAAGTGTTTTTAGGATTTTAAAGGACAAAGTAAATCCCCTATGATGTTGTAAAGCATATATCATCTTTTAAGGGCACAAAATGTGATATTGTTGTACACATTGGAATTAATGACATTAAGAGTGGGTCTGTGGACTTACTGATAAGTACAGAACTGTTGACAAAAAGATGAAAGTTAGGATTAATTTTGAAAATATCTGCAATTCTGCCCAGACACAACAGGAGGGAATATATAATGAGAGTTTTATCAATCAGTTCAACCCTGGAGAGATGTGCAAGGCAAATGAGGATTTTCCCAGCATGTTCTATGATTGTTAACTGGAGATACTGTTTCTACAGGGACCAGATACACTTAAGTAGAAAGAGTGCAAGAATATTTGCTGGTGCTATTGAAGCAGTTTTAAGTGTGGGTCAGAAAACTGCTAGATTGAAGGGAGGGGATACACAGCCTAGTAGATTAACAGTAACTCCAGACAGAGGTGAAAGTGATTCTTGCACTGCTTCTATTGGAATGAGCAGCAGCCTGGAAAGCAAGGTACTAGGTATCTCAAGGACTGCTGGGAGTCATTATGGGGAACAAGTAAATACATGGGTTTTGTTAGGGTAACTAAAAGTAAGACCAGGTATGTGTATACTTACACATACACCAATGCTAGGAGCATAGTAAGTAAATTTGGCAAATTTGAAATGCTGAACAAGTCATCCAATGCATACATTATTGAAATATCAGAGATGCAGTTTCACTCAGATATAAGGGATGTGGAAGTTGAATATGGGGAGTACAATGTGTACACAAATGAGAGACAGGACAGGAGGGAGGGAAAAAATTATGCTCTTAGTTAAGAAGCACAAAATCTAAGGCAGTGCATCCAGTGCAATATTGAGTCAGTTTGGTGTGACAAACGCCAGGAAAGCAAAAATGAGAGTAGGAGTGTGTTATAGGTCTAATGTCTCTGATGAGTACAACAAACAGCTATACAGAGAAAGTGGGCCAATAAATCAGGATGTCTTATAAAAGGGTATTTTACTTTCCAGATGTTGATTGGAACATGGGTTGGTCATTCACACACTAGCACGACTTTTGCAGATTTCTTGGATGATGTTTTCTACAGTAGCGTGTTCTACAACGGAAAAAAATTGAAACACATGTGTATATGTTGGCTATACACACATGCTTCGAAATTGGTTAAATGTGCTAACTAGACTGGTAGCATAGCAGCAACCTTTGACAAGTCTAAGTAAAGGAGTCAGAAGTGGTAAAAAACCATATCACTTTTCAGAGCTACAAAATTGAAAAATAAAAGCAATCACTAGTCAGTGACGTAGACACTTTCAAATCCAGTTCATGATCCAAACTATTTGAAAGGCCATAAACTGATAAACTCAACAAAAAACAATTTTTGAATTAAAAACTTCTGATGAAAGCAATCCCTGAACAGGCCAAGCAAGCTGATAATTCTGGGCATGTTAGCTTCATTCGTGCAGAAAGTCTATTAGTGTTCCTTTCTTCTGGCTTGAATAAAGCAATTTCCTTGTTTCTTTTAAATGATATGCCAATGTTTGAAAATCCAAACACAGCTCTTCAATCCAATATATGGTGAAGGATGTTATGTACAGATTTATTATACTAATAGTTTTTAAATTCTGTACGTTTATTTGAAAGTAGATTATCACAGCAGACTAAACAAGAATGACTGTAACTTAGTCAGAGGCACTGCTTTTGCTAAGGTCATTGAGACTCTAAAACAAGAGAGATTGTTCTTTTGATCAGTGAAGAAATACCTTATTAATGCATGTGACTACATGGCACACAAGTTCCTACCAAAAAATTATGTTCTTATAAATGCATAAATTTCATCAAATGACAGTACAAGTGACCCCCCGCTTAACGCTGATAATTCGTTCCAGAAAAACAGAGTGCTAAGTGAATCAGCGCTAAGCGAGCATTGCATTCCCATAAGGTAACATATGTATTTGTGAGTTGCTGTCGGTGACAGGATATTTCCTAATCAATAATAAACGGTAGTGAAAATATTTAATATTCAAATATTTGTACATATAAAATATTCTGCATTACATACTTATATAATTATGTGGTAACTACTTACGTATCAAAATTAAACTTAAAATTCCAATTAAAATCATGAATTTAACTGATCTAAATTGGTTTAATTTAATTGACGAATTTAATCATGAAAAATGTGTCGATTTTGGGTTGAACTTTGGTCCTCTTCCAAATAAACTAAAAGGGGTATTAATTTTAAATCCCCAGCAGCATTACCACCCAACAATAAAGTCAACCGATCCTTCGCCACTTTGAAACCTGGCTTGTTTTTTTCTTCTTTCCATATGAAACTTCTTTTAGGCATTCGTTTCCACAAAAGTCCTGCTTCATCTACGTTAAAAACTTGTTGAGAAGTATAACACACAATACCCCTCTTCAATAATTTTAACAAGTTCTTTTTTGAAAGTTTCGGCTCCTTGATCTGCACTTGCGGCTTCTCCCTAGATTTTAAATCTATTCAACCAGCTCTTAATAGTTTTAAATGGTGCCACATTTGTTTTAGGTGAGTTTTCTTCAGATCATTATATTGGCTAATCTCTCTCTCTCTTTTTTTATTTTTATAACATTTAACTTAACTGAATTCTGCATTGGATATTATCTTCAATAAAATTAGTTAGTCTTTCCATTTCAATCCTAATAGCCGGCCTAGCCCTAGTTGCTTGCAGTGGAACAGCTATCTTTCCCGTTGCTAAAATTAATTCTTTATTATTTTTTTTATAATTGTTCTTACAGTTAAACTTGGAAGTCCTAAATTATGGCACACATCCGCTTGTCTTTGACCGGAATCGATTCGCTTCAAAACGTCTAATTTAATTTTCAAATTCAGTCTTTTTCTTACATTTATAGTCTTCGTACTGCGCCCAGACGCTGTTGCTTTTTCATTCTTATCGGCCATTATTAACTCTTCGAAAATGTAACTGCGTTGGTTGCATTAATTATGATACAATGTTCAAGTAAACTGTCCATTACGCATGATGTCTAATACTGTACTGAGTGATGACTAGACTTCGGATAAATGCATATAACGCAAATATTACAAGCAATATTACAAGTCATTTTTTAAAATGTTGATCTCAGAACTACGTAACAAGTCACTGTACTGCAATTAAATTAGCATGCAAGAAAATTTCACTGAGCGTAGGAAAATTTCTCAAGTCGGCGTGGGAAACGTTTTAATGCTATTTTGCTATTCATTTTCAAGCTATTGACACCATCAAATGAAACGATTTCGTTACATATGCCAAAAATGCAATCTGTAAAAGAGCGTTATAGTGATCTGTGACAGTGTTGTAGTCAGATACGGGTTATAATATATGAACAGCGTTATAGTGAATCAGTGTAAAGCGAACCGCATTATTACGGGGGCCTGCTGTACATCATTTTTAATTTTGAAATTTTTTTCATACGAGTTTCATAAAAAAAAATTTAAAAAAAAAAAAAAAAATGTTTTGCGGCATCAGTTCTATCAGCTTCAGCGTGAGGCTCTAACAGATGCTATTATGCAAGAAGAAAGAATTGATGTATGGTGATCTTTAGTTGGGGAATTTGCTAAGAGGAATTGTTAAATTCCTCCTAACAATTCTGAGCGTAAGAGAATATTCAGTCAAGTTTCAAAAACAAAAGCTGAGTTCAGATGATCTCTTTCACAGCTAAGCCTAGATAAAGAGGCTGTTTAGAACAAACCCGACCAAATCTAGACATTTGCTCTCTTACAAATCAAACCTGATTTGTAAAAGGGCAAATGTCTAGATCAGTATCTTTCTCAAAGAACTCAAAATCAGTTGAGGTTTAACAGAAATCCATAGACAAAAAAAAAAAAAAAAATATATATATATATATATATATATATACACACTGGTGTTCAAAGAAAGTGCATCACCTAGGAATTTCACATTTCTAACCCTTCTTTGTGATGGTATGTTACATTAATGACTAGCATCACAAATAGAAATATAAAAAAAGATATTTATTAATAGTTAAGGCAAAGCTAAGTAATATTTGACAGGTGCTCTCAAAATATTACAAAATGAGCATTTGCAACCTTTATACAACAGTTTTGGTAAACACAACAATTATGGCTGAAATGTTATCAGAAACCATCAATTTGCTTCAGTTTACCATTTTAAATCGAAAATAAAATGAAAAGGTTACCAGGTGCAAACTAATATTTAGTTGAACCGCCTCTGGCCCAGATGACAACAGCACACCATCGAGACAAGATTAATTTTTGAAGATAATCAACTAATAATTTGTGGTTCCAAACACGAATTATGGCTTCCTGAAGTTCACGAAGGGTCTTTGGTTTCTTTCTGGCAACAGCGGATTCCACACGATGCCAACAGTTCTCTATAGGATTCAGGTCTGGGCTGTTTCCTGGCGAGCTAAGAGCTGTAATGGACTGTTCTTCCAACAATTTTTTCACCTGTAACAAATGTAAACACATTACTGTTGAATCTCTAATGCAGAAATGAAGCTAAACTAACTACAGAAGTGCCTACTTACATTTTTCGCCCGATGACAAGGAGCAGAGTCATCCTGAAAGATGCAGTTACTTCATTAATTAAAATTTATTTAGCATGAGAAAGTAAATTTCAACACTAAATTTATTTAATAAAGCTCGATTTTACTTGGCAGGTTGAAATGGTCTCTAATGGTTGGCAGCAATTTGCTCTCCAATATAGCAAGGTATCCTTTGGCATTTACGGAACTTTAATAAACTGCAGGTGACCTACTCCGCGATACGAAATGCACCCTCATATCATTTCGCTGGTAGGGAATTTCACTGTAGAAACCATACAGTCTGGATGGTATTCTTCACCATGCCTACAGCGATTCATTTGTCTCCCATCAAAGCCACGCTGATTTAATTTCTTCTCATCTGAGAAAATAACTGCCTTCCACTGCTCAGAGTTCCATTTGACATGCTCCTTACACCAAATTAACCGGGCCCTTTTCATTTTTTTGCGTGAGGACGGGCTTCTTCTTAGGATGACAGTCTAGAAGTCCATTTTTGAAGAGGCATCTTCTGACTGTTATGCACTTGCTACCACTCCTGTATGTTCTTTCCATTCTCTTTTCAGCTCAGATGAAGATGCTTTACGGTTTTTAAGGCATAAGAGCTTCAAAATGCAGTCCTGTTTTGGCATAGGACGCTTGCGTCCCGTTCCTTTTTATTTTTCTATCAGCAGAACCAGCATTCTTGAGTTTGGAAAGAAATCTACACACTGTCGACTGATTACAAGACACTCTAAGCATTTTAGAAGGAAAGAACATCCTTACTCACGTAAAGCAACAATAGCACTCTTCCTATGTATAAGTATAGTGCGAAAGCATCAATAATACATAGCCAAATCTTTGTTGTTTAATACTTGTAATTCGTGCAAAAACACTTCCTAGTTCATTTCACAAATATACGTGGTCTCAGTTCTAATCTCAACAATGTCCATTTCCACTTGCAGTCTGCCAAACCACATGTACTTTTCCTGACAGAATATTAGCAAAGCGGCATCGTTTTAAGTTATATCTCATATTGTGAATACCTTCACAAGCTGCCATGATACTGCACTACTTCGAATAAGTAATGCTTCACCTGAGGAGAAGACTAATGCTACTTATTCTCAGACGGATACCACCACCCAGACAGCACCATTTCAGGGCTATTTGGGCCTTCTTCGGTGGGTGGATAGGTACCAGAGTGATGCAATGATGGCAAAACAGTTATGAAGTATAATTCCACAATATGAGAGATGCCTGATGGTGTATGATGTATTTAGACTATAAAGCATTTAGGCCGTAAGCCTCAAGCTATGGAAAAATCTAGACTATGTATAAGTATAGTGCGAAAGCATCAATAATACATAGCCAAATCTGAATGAACAGAATATTAGCAAAGCGGCACCCGAGTGATGCAATGATGGCAAAACAGTTATGTTTTTCCATCATTGCATCACTCAAGTACCTACCCACCCACCCACCGAAGAAGGGCCAAATAGCCCTGAAACGGTGCTGTCTGGGTGGTGGTATCCATCTGAGAATAAGTAGCATTAGTCTTCTCCTCAGGTGAAGCGTTACTTATTTGAAGTAGTGCTATATCATGGCAACTCGTTGTGAAGGTATTCACAATATAACTTAAAACGATGCCGCTCTGCTAATATTCTGTTCATTTAGATTTCGCTATGTATTATTGATGCTTTCGCACTACACTTATACATAGTCTAGACTTTTCCATAGCTTGAGGCTTACGCCCTAAACGCTTTATAGCACTCTTCTTTTGTGGCATCAACTGCACATAACTTGCCATCCTGACACAAGCAAGGAATGAATGTAACTCTTGCAGAGCGTGCTTATATTGCTGAAAGAAACAGCCAATGCAATATTACCCATCACCTACGCGTGTCAATCTTACCTGATGCAATCTGTAAGAAATATTGCCACATACTTACATTATTCGGACGAAAATTACAATTTTAAAAGCGTGATGCACTTTCTTTGAACACCAGTGTGTATATATATATATATAAATAAATAAAGTACTATAGGTTCTAATACCTCTCATGTTTGGGGTTTTCATTAAAAAAAAAAGGGACAACAATTCCCTTTTTAAGCATTATTGCTAACATGAAATTTTACTTACATTTTGTGGAAATAAATCTACTTTTTTGTGCATCTAAATAAGCTCTATTTATGGAAGAGTTTACCCATAGAAGCTTAGATTTAATTAATCCTGACATTTTTACTCTCCCTTCAAAATCAACTGTTATAAAATATCACACTGATTAATGATTCACACAAGGACCGTAGCAGCTTATGTAACTATTAATTGGCAAGAGCAGCTGTACTAAATTTACTGTAAGTGATAATGGCAGAAGACAGAAATGTCACCCCCCCTGCCAATTAATAGTTACAAGTATTAAGTAAAGTAATACTGATTACAAGTATTAAACAGCAAATATACCAAGAAAGACGGTCTCCGTAGCCGAGTGGGCAGGAGCGGGAGTGCAGTAGCACACGCTCTTTGAGTAGACCGGGGTTCAAGTCCCTGACTGCTGAATACGGTAGATCTGTTAACCAGCACTGGACCAGCATGGCAGATTATGGTCCATTTCCCTCAACATGAATTGTTGAGGAGGCTTCCATCCTGCAGTGGGTTGATAATGGCTGCATTTTACTTTTTTACTTTATACCAAGAAATTGATACTTTATCAGATATATACAATTTTACATCATATAAATCATAAACAACATAGTATTTGTTTTAACATACAGTTTACATATGCTGAACTGACTATTATGGTGTAAAAAATGAAACTCTAGCCTTCATTATTACTGGTAGGATTCTGAGAAAGATTGCCCACATCACACGTGTGTGAACTCCTTAGATGCCTCCTGTTAGAAGACCTCTTTTTAATAATGGTTGATTTTTTTTTTTTTTTTTTTAAATTCTTGAATGCAAAAGTATTTTTTCTCTGAAGCACCTTCATTATCATTCTGCGCCATATGTGTGTGTTCTAAATATAGCTCTCTGCTATATTTAGAACACACACATACGGCGACTTAACAGGAGATGCATGACACTTGCAATAGGAAACCACACATGCTGTATTACCAGTGATCACAGCACATTTTGGAATGAATGAAATAGATTACATATATGCTTGCAGTGTGAGTTAAAGATATGAACCCCCTGCAATTCCTGAAGAAGTGGGTAGAAATTTTAAAGGTGACATATACTGTACAGTAGAACATTTGTTATATCCCCATTCAGTTTCATATAATGATATTTGGCTGTTTTTGGTTTTTAGGTTTTTCTAATTAGACAAACTATTTACAGTTACAAGCTCCATTCAGACTACAAATTTCTTTGTACACATCTAAATTATTCATACTAAAGTGTATATGAAACCCTATACAGGGAAGAGTAGCACATTTGAAATACATCATATTTTAAAAAAATCTGATATTAAATTAATGAGGATTACTGTATACGTAATAATATTATATATTTTTTGGCTATTCATTTGGCTTAAATTTAAAATTCAATCTATGCTACATACACAATTATTGATGCATAATGGTTGTTGATGAAACAGAGAACCCACATATTTTGTCTTTCCTTCAATCTTGATGGCTGAACCTTGAAAAAGTCACACATACAGTAGTTATATATACATATATATCACTACTGTATGTGTGACTTTTATATATATATATAAATATATATATATATACATATATATCACTACTGTATGTGTGACTTTTATATATATATATATTTCATAGTTCAGTTATTATTTTGTAATTTGTAACTTCATTTGGATATATCACTATATTTTCTTGCAGATATTTTTCTTCCAACTTCCATATATTCAAAAATTATATGAGATGTGGCTGTTAAATAACAAGATTGTGTATGCAGCCACTACATACCAAGTGCTACCTATGAAACAAGCACAGCAGTTGACCTTGAACCTCAGCCTAGTTTCTGCCAAGTTACATTCCAACAGTGACTTGCTTTGCAGTTAGACAGGTTTTCATTATTTGGTGTTTTAAAAATTTGCCAGAAAAATGATAGACCGATGAAATGTGGGCCAGGTATGGACATTAATTAGAAGTGATCACTGATTAAGCATTAGAATGATTGCATCAGAACTCAATATGGACAAAGAAACAGCTAGACAAATTTTAAATGAAAATTTAGAGAAAGCGTATTCATGAGAAAAGTGTATGCCAAAATGGTATCAAAAAGTTTGAATGAAGATCAAACAATAAAAGAGGCCTCTAAGTTTGAGAAGATGTTTTGAAGAAAAAATTGAAGATCCAGACATTCTAAGTACTTTAATCACTTGCAATGAAAGTAACTTTTTTCTCTTCCCTAAACTGAAAAGTGTACTTAAGGGAACCCACTTTCAATCCACTGGTAATGATAACTTTCAGTTTCTTGATTTCCTTATTTTGTTTCTTTACAAAATTCAGACCCTTTTCTGTCCACTGCAGTGAGATAGCTCTCCTCCCCATTATGTGTGAAGCTGCATATGAAAGATTTTATTAAGGTGAAATCTTTCTTTTCAGAAAAACCCATGTTTCTCATGATTAAACTGATAAGCTGCAAAGTTCCAGAGAATCAATTCCCAGAGAAAACTTTTATTCCTTTGTAGCAACTGTCCTATCAATCATCTATCAAATGTTCTATCATTTGCTACAAGGACAGCATATTTGTAATCTGTAAAGTGGAAGGTGTTCCTCTTGATGAGTCCAAAACTATTTAACTCCCAAGCAAATTTATATTCATACACTAATACAATCAGATATACTTTTAATCAGTTTCACTACTGAAACAGAATTTTTACAATGTTATCCTTCAATTTCTTCATATTATCACTTCCATTCTGTTGTCAAAATAATATTAAAAAAACTCCCCTTTTCAATCTACTTTCCATTTAAAAAGTGACTCCAAGTTTTGAGTAAATTAAACTAAATTTAGAAGATTACAGGAAGTTTACATAAAGATATTAATTTATTCTATGTTTCTAACTAATGAAATTAACTTAAATATTAGTTGTGATAACAGATATGGCATACAAGTTTGTCCAAATTATACCAGTGTGTAAGACAATATAATAGATCAGGACTAGCAATAAGATGTTATGATAATAATTTTGCATTTCAATCAGTATCCATCTCTGTTTTTAAAACCCTATGGTCAGATTAACTGTTATTAGCACTTCAGTTTGACAATTTATCCGAACCATAGCTTCACATATCCTACCAGCTGTACATAGTGTTTTTATTATTATTATTTTTTGATTAAAACAGAACATGCACTACAAAGCATCCAATTACAGTGCATATGCAACAGAATTATTAAACAATAACAAAAACAGTAATTAATATAATAACACAGGAATGTGTTATTATATTTTTTCCTTTGTAGCAACTGTTCTATCAATCATCTATCAAATGTTCTATCATTTGCTACAAGGACAGCATATTTGTAATATGTAAAGTGGAAGGTGTTCCTCTTGATGAGTCCAATAACACTGGCCTGCATTTTAAGAAAACGTTCTGATGTTTTACTGCTGGTAAGTAACAGGAAATTTTGAAAGTTGCTTGAAATTTGTTTTTATCAGTTAGAATTTTTTATATAAAAAAATATATTGGTGGAGGTGCTTCTGGTTTATTTTGTATTTTTATATATAGATTATTTTTATATAAAAATATGCAAAACAGAATTATTAAAGGCTACAACTTTCTGTCAAGCATAGAAGGGACAAACTGAACTCCTTAAGACTTGGTTAAACTCGTGACCCTTTGACATCCTCAGGAAACTATTTTCAGTGGCTGTTCATTTTAGCATCCAGCAGTAGTTGCCCATCATACTGATATTTCATCCATTCCCCCCTTGCACTTGTTATATCAGTAAAAACAACATCCACTAGCTAACCTTTCTGAATACAGTCAGAGAAATTGCCAATATAGAGTAAGGCTAGTAGAGACTGATTTACCTTTGAGGAAACCATGTTGAGCTGATGTTCATATTGTACAGGTTGGGAAACCCCTACTCTTGAGATCTTAGGTGATCTGCTAACCTAGCCCTGAATGAAGTCTTTAGAAGTTCCCATGGTCATAGACTGAACTTAAAGCCAAACTTTTCCAAACAAGTAGTAATTGCAGAATACCATACCATGAATACCATAACAAGTAGTAATTGCAGAATACCAAGGGAGGAGGTGTTATGCTGTTAATTAAGAAAAACATAAAATCAAAAGAAGTGCACCCAGTTGATATAGATGAACAGCGCACTACTGAGTCAGTTTGGTGTGACATAAGCACTGCGAAAGCAAGAGTAGGAGTGTGTTATAGGCCTAATGACTCGAATGAGTACAATGAACAATTGTACAGAGAAATAGAGTGGGCTAGTAAATTGGAATGTCTTATAATGGGGGATTTTAACTTCCCAGATATTGACTGGAAAACTTGTGGTTTGGTCACTCACACACCAGTCAGACTTTTGTGGATTTATTGGATGATTGTTTTCTGCAGCAGCATGTTCGAGAGGCAACCAGAGAAAGTAATACTCTTGATCTGGTTATCAGCAGTGATCATTCGTGTATTAAGAATTTGCAGATAAAGGAACCACTAGGTGGCAGTGATCACAGTGTACTGATGTGAGATTTACTTAAAGATTTAATTACCATCAGGGGTAAAGGAAAGGGTTTTTGCTTCCGTAAAGGTGAGTACAGTGGTCTCCGACAGTTTTTTAATTCTGTACAGTGGGATAAACTGACGATGTTATCAACAGTAAATTCTAAGTGGGAAGCATTCAAGGAATTAATCATGGAAGCTACTAAAAGTTTCATACCTATTAAGAAATATTGTTCAAGGTTTAGGCCTAAATGGTTATCTAATGAACTAATGAGACTCGTGACAGAGAAGAAAAATGCATGGGATGCATATAAATTATCAAGCGACTCAGAAGCCTATGGCAGATATAAGCTAGTCTGTAAAGGAGGTTAGGCACGCGAAGGCAGATTACGAGAAATCCTTGGCAAAAGATGCTAAGTAAAACAGCAAGGATTTCTTTACTTATATAAACTCTAAAAGGAAGGGGATGAAACTTGATATTGATGGTTCGACTGTTGATGATCCTGCTCAGATAGCAATCAAACAATGAGTATTTTGCTTCTACATTCACACATGAGGAGTTAAGGTTTGAAAATGCCACAAGGTTATCAAATTGTAACAGGGTGCTTAATGATTTTGTAATAACTGAGAACAAAGTGGAGGAGAAATTGTTGAAGTTAAACATAAGAAAGGCACCTGGAGTGGATGGGATCTATCCAGTAATATTAAAGGAGGCGGCAGAGGAAGTAAGCAAACCCTTAGCCATAATTATGGGAGCACCCTTGGACTCATGGGAGGTTCCCACGGACTGGAGATGTGCAAATGTATCCCCAATTCACAAAGGGGGATCGAAGGGTGACACGAGTAATTACAGACCAGTTAGTTTAACTTCTGTTCCGGGTAAAATAATGGAGTCACTGGTTAAAGATGCATTGCAGGATCATCTAGACAAGACTGCAGCAATAATTCAGACACAGCATGGGTTTGTTAAGGGAAAGTCTTGTCTGACAAATTTGATAGGATATTATGATGTGGTTACAAAGAAACTGGATGCAAAAAATAATTTTGATATCATATATTTGGATTTCAGGAAAGCTTTTGACACTGTTGCGCATGGAAGACTATTGTACAAATTGGAGCAGAATGGTATTAAGGGTAAGTTGCTACAATGGATAAAAGGATGGTTAAGTAGGAGAAGACAGAGGGTGGTAATCAATGGGTGCTGCTCTTCTGGGACTAATGTTATTAGTGGAGTCCCACAGGGTTCGGTGTTAGGTCCACTGTTGTTTTGTATATTTTTATGAATGATATTGATGAAGGTATATCAGGCTTAATGTCGAAGTTCGCAGATGATACAAATGTTGGCAGGGTTGTTAATGACAGTAATGGCAGTGTGCTACTGCAACAGGATCTAGATAATTTGGGCAGATGGGCTAACAAGTGGCAACTGAAGTTTAACCTTGACAAATGCAAAGTACTGCATATGGGTAGAAGTAACCCCAAAGAAACGTTACCAACTGTGTGGTACTACACTTAAGGTGGTAGAAAATGAAAAAGACCTGGGAGTAATTGTGCAGTCAGATATGAAGTTTTCTAAGCAATGCAGACAGGCTGCCAGGGCAGGTCATGGGGTTTTGTCAATGATATATAGGAATTTTGCTAGCAGGGAAAAGGAGGTGATTATCCCTCTGTATAAGGCAATGGTCAGGCCACGCCTTGAGTACTGTGTACAGATCTGGAGGCCTCATTTTAGGAAGAATGTAGATTTACTTGAGCGTGTACAGAGAAGGGCAACAAGATTGGTGAGGGGAATGAAGGGATCCTCTTACCAAGAGAGGCTTTCCAATCCCAGGATCAGCAATATGAGACATTGGCAATGCAATGTTTCCTAGAATTATATGCAGATTTGGAACCTCCTTCACAGGGGATAAATTTTTATCCTGTCTTTTATCTTATCTTATTAATGGACAGTATTCTGATGTTTTTCTCAGCAATTATATAAAGCTACGAAAATTAAAAAGATTTTTATCACTACATTCCAGCATATAAAGTGTGGTGAAGCACGTCAATAAGAACTTAAAAGAAATCCTTGTAAAGGTAGTTGGAGAAGAAATTAAACAGTGAGATTCAGTCCTCAAGCAAGTCCTCTTTGCTTACAACTGCATTGTCCACTCCACTGTTAAGAACATAGATGGGTTTGTTAGGGGAATAATTGTGCAGTCAGATATGAAGTTTTCTGAGAAATGCAGACAGGCTGCCAGGGCAGGTCATGGAGTTTTGTCAATGATATATAAGAATTTTGCTAGGAGGGAAAAGGATGTGATTGTCCCTCTGTATAAGGCAATGGTCAGGCCATGCCTTGAGTACTGCGTACAGGTCTGGAGGCCTCATTTTAGGAAGGATGTAGATTTGCTTGAGCATGTACAGAGAAGGGCAACAAGATTAGTGAGGGGAATGAATTGATCCTCTTGCCAAGAGAGGCTTAAGTTCTGCAAATTGCAGTGGCTGGAGACTAGGCACCTGTGCAGTTATCTGATTGAGGTGTATAAGGCCTTGAATGGATTGAGCACGCTGAATTCTGATGGGATCCTTCCACTTGTTCAGATTACGAACCTAAGGGGGCATAAATTCAAATTAAGAAAAGACAGATGTAGATTAGATGTGCGGAAATTTGCCTTTAGCCAGTGGGTGGTTAATTGCTGGAACAAACTTCCATCTGTCATTGTGGAAGTTGATAGGTTGTATAAATTTAAGGTGGAACTGGACAGGCATTTGCAGAGAATGGTGTGATTTTTTTTTTTTTTTTTTTTTTTGGCTGATGCTGCATAAGCTCATACACTTGCTTTCTTGCATCAAATGCCACTGCTACTATTTCAATAGTACTTCATAAACTTTTTTTTTTTTTTTTTTAATTTTCTTCACAATTCTCCTTATCAAAAGAATATCTGATTCAATGTTGATAACTGAAACATTCCTTAACTTCCCTAATACTGATAGATTTGCTAGACCAGTTTTGTGAACTAAAGTTTAGTCAACTAACTTTTTCACATCACTAAAACGGTTAATAAGCATCCCAGTCACTTACTTCAGGATCACCATGGTGTTCCAACATCTGCAATTCTTCCCTTAGTTGATCTTCAGGTTCCTGACCTGATAATCTAGCTAAAAAAAAGATAAAGCATCAAATTTAACAACAAACAATAAAAGAAGTTATATTATAAATACAACTGGTGGATGATATAAAAATTAAAGCATCAAAATCCATCACTATGTAGCAAAAAAATTTCCACATCTGCATAGTCATTATAAGAATAAGTATGCTTTCAATCTCACAGAGGCAATTCATTTTTTTGCTTATCCACATAGCAAACAACCAAGACTGTAAAGGTGGTGTAGCCCCCCACAGCCTGGTTCTTCCCTCACATTGTCCATATTTTGATATCTCTACAGAAGGCAAATGAAAAGGTAGCAAGGTTTCTACAACTAGTTTCATTTATAATTCAAGGAACTATACATGAAATTCTGTTAACCAACCAGTGATCATGCTATATTTGACAGGTGTAATGCAATAAAGACTACTGCACAAAAATATCTGATTCAATGTTGATAACTGAAACATTCCTTAACTTCCCTAATACTGATAGATTTGCTAGACCAGTTTTGTGAACTAAATTTTGCAGTTTTCACTGTGCAACTGCATTAGAATATCTGTCAGATGCAGTGTGACCACTTTTTAAACTTTTACTGTTTACTTATTATGCCGTTGTGGGTGTTAATGTTACTATGGTTATGAAGGGCTGGGTTGTGTGATGAAAAGGCAAATAATAATTATCTGATTCGATTTCACACCAACTTACCACAATATATATGAATGATAACACCAACAACTTCAACTTCTCTTCTTGTGAAATGCAATTTAAACCAAACTGCCTTGGAACAAGAGGGCAACAACCATTTGCATGGAACAGTCAAACAAAACATTCCCTGAAAACAACTGTGCCTTTAAACATAGCTGCCAGCCAACTTTTGACTTTCAAAAAGCTCAAGATCACACTGTAAGCAAAAGGAAAAGAAAAGGTTTTTGAGCCAAAAAAAAAAAAAAAAAAAACCCACACATACACACAACTGGAGATTTTCAGGTCTGCTCTGTAAAATAAATTCAATTTCACTTGCTAAACACACATTTTATATTGAAATATAGCTATTGGGTTATTAACCAGTAGAGTATGCTTTAAAACATTAGCTTACATAACAATTTTTTGTCTATGGATTTTTGGTTAGATATACTTGTGGGATTCTCCACATATTTTTAAACTGAGTTTTTAACACGTTCACTGCTTCCTCATGCAAATATGCAGCTTTGGATTTTTCATCAACTCAGAGGGGAAAACCACCCTACCTTTAGAACTTTTTTTTTTTTTTTTTTTCAATTTTACAGAAGAAAAATCAGATATTTTTGTTGGTTGGTTGATATGTTGTTTAATGGCACAAGGGCTGCTAAGGCCATATTGTGCCTGATTCTATTCAGTAGTGCAATTATCAGTTAAAATCTGTAAAATAATCCCACCTGCTTTAAGAAATAAAAGAATTCAGCTAGATTTGCATTGTCTCCAATTAGATGGGGTAATATCAAAAGGTTCTTGCAGATGTGAAAGTGATTTGAAAATTTTGTATCGATAATTATTATAATGATTGCAATTTATTAGAATATGCCTCACCGTAAGTGTAGTCTGACAAAATGTATAAATAGGCAGATCTTCCCCCTTGAGTAGATAAATATGGGTTAGACACGTATGCCTAATATGCGTCTTAGCCAGGATCACCTCCTCTTGCCCATTTGATCACATGCTTGATGGCCACAACTTAGGTTCCTGTTTAAGTTGAAGCAGTTTATTGCCGCACTGAGGCTGCCAGATTTGCAAACATTGCTCTTCACACACGTTTTTTATGACTGATTTGTAGTCTGTATATGATACTTGGTAGTTAGGAGATCTTGCAATGATTGGATATTTAGTGGCTTGATCTGCGTATTCATTTCCTTTGATGCCTGCATGACCTGGTATCCAACAGAAACTGACCGATTGGTTTACAGCTTGTAAAGCAATAATCTGTGATCTGATTTGCTTCAAGACTGGGTGGATTGGTTTGGATGGATTTTTCAATGATTTTATTGCACTCAGACAATCAGAGTATATCATAATTCGCTTCCTGGATAGATTAATCACATAATCCAGAGCTATTTTAATCACTCACAGTTCAGCAGAATAGATGCTGCATTCCTTTGGAAGGGACACAGAAGCAGAAAAGATAGAAGAAACTGCCGCTGCACCCACTGTCATACTTGTTTTCGAGCCATCAGCATATATTTGAAGACACCGAGATTTTTCTGCTACATGTGCAGCATAGAGTTTCCTGATGGTAAGGTCTGCTGCTTGCTTTTTCCCCCATTGTTGGAACGAGAAGTCACAGACAGTGTATAATCAGACCATGGAGGGTCGTGATTGCTCATTTCTTGAAAGACATTACCCATGTCTAGATTCCAACATTGTGTTAACTATAGCAACCTTATCCCAATGGGCTTGTTTTCGTTAGGTTTGTTTTGATAAAATGTGGTCCATTGGGGCTCAAATAAGTATGGCGAGATAGGATGAAAAGGAAGACTCCATATTTTTGCTGCATAGTTGAGGATCAACATTTTCCTCCAAAGATGGAGTGGAGGTTCGTGTGCATCTATATATAGACTCTGTACAGGGGACATTCTGAATGCTCCTAAAGCAGTTCTTAGGGCACTGTGATGGATAGTGTCTAGCCGAGTTAGTGCACATTTCCTGGCAGAGTCATAGATTGGAGCTCCGTAATCCAAGCAAGATTGGATTAATACCCGATATAGTCGAAGCAGAGTATATCAGTCAGCACCCCACATCAATGAAGATAGTACTCGGAGGATATTTAATTTTTTCAAGCAAATGGTTCACAGATATGTGATGTGTTGTAAGAAGTTTAATTTATTGTCCAGGATTAGGCCAAGAAATCTGATACTATTGGAAAGAGGTATGGTGAAATTTTTAAGATGTAGTTCGGGCTCAGGGTGGATCTTACGTTTTTTACAGAAATGAATACAGTTAGATTTTTGTGCTAAGCGGTAGCCATTGCGAGACATCCACAGCTCAATTTTGTTAATTGAGATCTGAAGCTGTCTCTCAATAGAATTCATAGTTTTTCCTTGGCACGAAATCATGATGTCATCTGAATAGTGATATAATTCTACTGTGCTTGGAATATCATGGATGATATTGTTTATTCTTATTAAAAATAGCGTAGGACTCAAGATAGATCCTTGAGGGACCCCCTCCTCCTGTATATGAATTCTAGAAAGAGCATTTAGATGACTAACCTGAAAGGTTCTGCCCTGGAGAAAGCTCTGAATAAACAAAGGAAGCCTGCCTCGTAGACCAAAGGTGTAAAGATCCTGTAGAATACCGAAATGGCATGTTGTATCAAAGGCCTTTTCTAAATCAAAACTTACCATAACGAGGTGGTCATTTCTGACAAAAGCGTTTCTGATGTTTGATTCTGCTTTGGTCATCATATCTAATGCAGATCTATTTTGCCGAAAGCCACACTGATTTTTATGTAAGATGTTATGTGACTCAAGAAACCAGGTGAGGTGCTTGTGAACCATTTTCTCCAGTGTTTTCCCCAAACAAATAGTTAAGGAAATTGGACAATAATTTTCTGGATTAGAGAGGTCTTTTCCTGGTTTTGGGATGGCTAATACAAGTGAATGTTTCCAAGAGCGAGGATAAACATGTTCCTCAAAAATTTTGTTAAAAAATATTAAAAGAATTTGTAAAGCAGTATCATTCAAGTGTTTTAGCATAATATAAAATATACCATCAGGGCCAGCTGCACTATTGGGTGCTCTGTTAAGAGCATCCGTTAACTCAGATAGTAAAAGGCCGATTATATGGAAGAGATAGACCGGTGTTGAAATTTAACTTATACCTTTCTGCTACCACTTTAATTTGTTGGAATGAAGCATCATATGAATTTGCTGCTGAAATGTTTGCAAAGGCTTTAGCAAAAGCATTTGCTATGTCTTTGGAGGAAGACAGTTCCTGTCCATTATAGATCAATATTGGAGAGGATGACAATGGATACTTGCCATTCAGAATTTGGATTTTCCTCCAGATTAATCTAGTATCGGTGTTTTTGGTGATAGTGGAAGTGAACTGTATCCAGGAATCTTTTTTGGCTTTCCTTCTTATTTGTCGTGCTATAGCATTTAGTTTCTTGTAATTTATAAGGTTAATAATAGTGGGATGCTTGCGGAAAATATTCCAAGCTTTGTTCTTTTCTTTTTTTGTTCTATTACATTCATCATTACACCAGTAGTTTTTGCACCTGCGTGGATGAGTCAACGACTGAGGAATAGCTTTGTCAGCTGCTGCTAGTATCCATTTAGTAATATGGTCATTAGCTTCATCTATTGACTAGTTCAGAATGAAGTTTTTATCTAAAACTGTACTTAAGGAAAATTTTTCCCAGTTTGCCTTTGTAAATTTCCATCTTCTGCGAGTTTCCGGATAGGTGGGAGTAGTTTGGAATTTACAAGTAATTGGAAGATGATCACTATTGTGGGGATTATCCGATACCGCCCAATGCATATTTGGGTACAGAGCAGGGGAGCAGATAGATCTATGGCTGAAGTATTTCCTGAGGGAAAATGAACATGAGTATGTGCACCGGTGTTCAGCAGAGTTAGATTTTGTTTGTCCAGTAATGTTTCTATTAGCTGCCCTCTTTTATCCATATGGAGACTTCCCCATAGTGGGTGGTGTCCATTAAAGTCACCCATCAAACAGAAAGGAGGTGGTATCTGGGCAAGGAGCTCATCAAAGTCTCTGAGTATATACGTTTGGTTCGGTAGAAGATAAATAGAAACAAGAGATAAAGATATTCCAATTTCTATTCTTACAGCAACAACTTCTAAATTAATTTTTAAGGGGATTTGTCTAGACGGATTAGTAACGGATACCAAAACTGCTACACCTCCATGGGCTGCAGTTGATGCATTCCTGTCACACCTGTACAAAATATATTTCTTTATTGAGGGAGTCACTTGTGGAGTTAAAAATGTTTCCTGTAAACAAATGCCTGTTGGATTGAAATCTTGGATTATGTCATAAAGTTCATCTGTATTAGTACGTAGTCCTCGACAATTCCATTGTAAAATGCACTTCGTTATTTAGTTTTAGTGATAGGATGATCCGGTTGCCTTTTAGAGGCAGTAGGCTTATTGCGATCTATTTTAATTTATCTTTTTTAGAAAAGGTAGGCCGTCCAGTGTCCATATCTTCTTCGGCATGAATTTCTAATATAGGTTCTTGTTGAGTTTTGTCATCTGTATCCATTTCTGCAGTATTAATTTGGGTTTTAGTAGAAGATTTTGTCATCCTGGTCTCACTTTGGGACTTGATGCCACTAGTAGTGGGGATGGAAATTGGAGTATTACAAGTCCGGTCTCTGTTGTTTTGCTTCAAGGATGGCTGAGGAACTGAAAGCTGAGCTTTAGCCCATTCAGCAAGTGAAATGTTCGGTGGAACTGAGTCATTGGTTTGTGTAGCAGTTGAACGATATTTCTTTGTAACATCTGCATATGTACGTGCAGGAGTATCTTTTAGTATTTGTCGTCTCGCTTCCTGATAAGTCACTTTATTTTCTTAAATTTCTGTATTTTTTTTTCCAACTTTCTATAACTCACAATTTCTAGAATATGCAGGATGATCTTCCCTGCAGTTAGGGCAAACTGGAGATGTAGCAGTGCAGTCTGTTTGAGTGTGATCCTGGGATCCACATTTTGGGCATATTGTGTTTCCTCGACATGTTGCCTGAGAGTGTCCGAACTTCTAACACTTATAACACCGTATTGGATTTGGTATATACGGGCGGATATGGCAATTTAGATAACCAGCTTTTACAGTATTTGGTAAGTTTGGAGTATTGAATGTGAGAATTACACCACAGGTTGGAATGAGATTGCCATCTCTACGAATCAAAATTCTCTTAGCTTGTATGACCTTTTGATCTTTAAGTTCTTGTACAAGCTCCTCTTCTGTTACATTCAATAGATCCCACTCAGAGATAACACCTTTGGAACTATTTAAGGTTGAGTGGGGAGATATTTTAACAGGGATACCACCAAATGTTGTCATCTTTAACAACAATTCTGAATGCTTCGACTGTGTAGTTTCCACAAGCAAATCCCCTGACTGTAACCTTTTGACCATTTTAAGTGATCCAGCAGCATTTTCTAGAAATCACTGTATAACAAATGGAGAGAGTTTGCTCACTGGTTGACTAGTTAAGGAATGGATAATCAGGAAAGTAGGATACTTGGGTTGATGATTATCTATTTTTAAGCGCTTATGTTGCGCACTACCTTCATCAGAGTTATACCAATCTATGGTATTTGAGCTTAAAGGCTATAAGGCTGGATAATTTTCTTTATCCCTGTCGGTTCCTTTTCATCCCGGGGGATTAGCTTTTCCACCCAGGTTACCGGCCCCGCCACGGGGAGGCAGGAGCAGTGCTGCTTGTGGCCAAGCGTAGGAGTTAATATGGTTAGTATATACAATAAAGAAAAAGGTACTTTCCATTTTCTGGCTCTCTTTCTATACTTTTAAAAAGTAGAGCTAACAACAAAAAGACTTATGAACGAAATAAAACAGGGAAAAACTCAGTCGCTTTAGAAAATCACTTTGGGAAAACCGCAGTACTATTAGCACAGAAAATCACTTGGCACCCGGGGCCAGATATTTTTGTCAAGCAAACTTCACCAGAGGCTGATTAATTCAGTCATAGTGAGAAGAAAGCCCAAAAAAAGTCTCTGCCCTTTGCAATCCAGATTGACTCAATCTTGGGTCAAAAAAGTTGGCAGTGAAAGTATTAAAAGGCCAGTGTTTATATTTAATTCCAATTGATGTTTTTTAAATTTAAACTTGAAATTTTTTGTATGCTAAACATATGCTACATGTATATCATACTAGACATTAAGCCTTAGAAACCAATTATCTCTAGATAATTAAAACGTTTCAGTAGTTTCAGATAATTATATCTGAAACTACTGATGCTTAATTACTCGGACATTTTAATGCAATAAAAAACTGTCTGCACTAATGAATGCACTTAAATGTTTGAAAACCATACACTCAGAGAAACAAATAATGGCTGCTGCTAAACTAAATGAAGTGCTGTTTATGCAAGTTGTTTTCTTTTATGTTATGACTGCATCGCTGCTTACAACATTACTGCTGGAAACAGGTTGAATTTTAATGTTAAGAAGGAGAGTTAGAATAATATTTAGTAGATATAATGATAACTGAAAGTTTAGTTAATGAAGTAGGGTGCTTCATAAGTTTTGTATAAAAGTAGATTTTGGATTCTGTTTGTTTGGAATATGCAAAAGATTGCTTTTATTTTGTTATGATGATTTTCTTCTTATGAAGAGGAAGAAGTCTCAGACTCTCCTACAAAAACATTTACTCTTACAAATAAAGGTTTTACAAATGTTCTAATATCATGTAAGCACACAGCCATTACTTATTCTTGAAATGAAGAAAAGGTAAGCAATTTATTTGTTCTTAAAGGAAGATTAATTTTTTTTGAAGATAAAATCAGAAACTTAAAGACTTAATTCTTCTAATTGTTCATATAATAATAATAAGAAATCCAGAATATTTTCATTAACTGTTATTTGACTTATGTTCTAATTAAAAGCAGAAGAGTTTCTGTTGCTTAATGAGAAAAGCCTATGTCATATCATGCATTAGTTTTTTGACTCCTGTAAAAGAAACGTATTCAGATGACAATTAAGATAATATCTTGCACCAATCCACAAATTAAATGATCACCCCTCGTATATTAACCTCCCACTACGATATTATAGTTACTTATCTCCCCACCACATATATTTATGTATATTTAACTTTTGTAGTTTGTACATAAGTTTAATAGCAACAAAGGTTGCAATGTGAAAGGGGTGATGTCATAACTACTGGTAGGATAATAAACAAGTATCTATTATTTTAGCTTAAAAGTACTATTATTCTACACATTCAGTACTTTATTTTGGAAATGGTCTATTTAAAAATCACTTGCCTGCTTTAGCCATAAAATAAGGTGGTAGCTCTCCTAATGCAGTGCCAGCACCCTAACAGCAATTAAAAAACCAGAGAAATTAATTAATTAGACATCCTCATAAACCAACTAGGAATAAATAAAATCATTTTACCTGTACGGGGAAGGAGTAGAGGGAAGAATCTTTTTATTTAATTTTCAAAATTTAAGTTTTATAATGTTTAGTTGTTGGATTTAATATCCCCATACAAGTAGAAACATGAATGCCATGCTATTCAGTTAAGGTTAACACACTGAAAATGAGTGTTATAATTACTATGATCCAGTTATCAAACAGCAGTCCATTAGAACTTACCACTACAAGAAATTTCAGGGAGCTTTATGGAGTTTTTTTTTGGGGGAGGGGGACACACAAAAAAAAAAAAGGACAAAAATTAACATTCATTGATTACCTTTAAAAGAGTAAATCCTTTAAGGGAGAATATTACTCTTTGTCGTTACTGAAATTTTATGAACAATTACAGGCTACACATTGTGTGGAATTCTTCAGAGGAATCTTCTGCATACCAATGCTTTTACTCACACGAGTTTGGTAAATTGTCATCACACTCACTCTATAGTTCAGATATGGTCCATTTATTAGTATTAATATTGAAAAATGATGCAAGAAAGCAAGCTTATAACTGCATTAGCCAAAATAAAAATAAATAAATAAAATTCCCACATTTCTTGTATCTTCTCTCAAATAGTTTGTCTAGTTCTTCCTTGAATTTATTCAAACAATCCACTTCCACAACAACAGATGAAAGTTTGTGCCAACAATCAACCACCTGCTATCTGAAGGTAAACTTCCACACACATTCTACAACCATCCTTACTCAATTTGAATTTATGCCCCCACACTTGCGTAGTCTGAGCAAGAAGAAGAATGCCATCAGCAGTGAGCTTGCTCAATCCATTCAAAGGCTTAAACATTTTAAATCAGATCACCTCACAGGTGTCTGGTTTCCAGATGCTACAATTTACACGAAGCTTTTCTTGGTAAGAGCACCCCTTTATTCCCCTCATAAATCTCACTGCCCTTCTCTGCACCCATCCAGCAGCTCTACTACATCCTTCTTAAAACGAGGCCTCCAGACCTGCATACAGTATTCTAGATGTGGCCTAACCAAAGCCTCATACAATGGGATAATCACCTCCTTATCCCTACTAGCAAAATTTCTGTATGTCATTGCCAAAATCCCATGAGCTGTCCTGACAACCTGTCTACACAGCTCAGAGAACTTCATATTTGATTACAAAATTACTCCCAAGGTTTTTTCATTTTCTACTATCCTGAGTATTGTACCACACAGTTGGTATGTTAATCTGTAATTACTACTACTCATATCCAGTAAGTACCTTGCATTTGTCAATGTTAAACTTCAATTTCCATTACTCAGCCCATCTGCCTAATTTTTCTAGACCTTGCTGCAGAAACATCTTGATTACAGTCATTAACCACCCTGCCAACTTGTACATCTGCAATCTTAGACAATAAGATTGATATGCCTTCATCAATATCATTAATAAATACGGAAAACAACAATGGGTCTGGACCCACTGTTGTTATCACACTGAACCCAGCAGGACTCCACCAATAACGTTAGTCCATGAACAGCAATGTCCATTGATAATCACACTCCATCTCCTCCAATTCAACCATCCCTTTACCCATAGCAGTAGCCTACCCTTTATGTTACACTGCTTCAATTTGTACAGCAGTCTTTTATACACAACAATATTAAACACTTTCTTGAAATCTAAGTATATGATATCAAAATTATTTTTTTGCATCCAGTTCCTTTTGTTACTGTGTCACAGTATCCAATCAGATTGGTCAGACAAGATTGCCCTTAACAAATCCATGTAGTGACTTAAGCAAAACTGCACTCCTTTCTAAATGGTCCTGCATTACTTCTTTAATTAGTGACTCCATTATTTTCCTTACAGCAGAAGTTAAGCTAACAAATCTGTAATTACTTGTGTCACTCTTAGATCTACCTTTTTGATTTGGGGATACATTTGTCCATAGGGACCTCCTGCAATCCAAAGTTTGCTCCCATAATTATGGCTAAAAGTTTCTTACTTCCTTTGCTGCCCCCGTTAATATAATTGGATAGATCCCATCGACTCCACGTGCCTTTTTTATGTATTTAAATTCAACAATTTCTTTCCACTTTCCTCTCAGTTATCATACAATCATTTAGCTCTGTGTTAGAGCCAGACAAACCTCTGGCATTGCATTATGTAAAGAATTCCTCATATGTGAACGTAGATGCAAAATACCTATTGTTTGTCAGCAAACTAAGCAGGAATATCAACAGTTAAACCATTGATATGAAGTGGGCCAATATGATTCATCTCCTTTCTTCTAGTATTTACATATAGTGGGTAGAGAAAATAATGGAAATATTTGTGATAACAGTTACAAGTATGCACTAGAATGGTTTTGGGCCTCCCCCCGCTTTAAGAAAACAGCTTGTATTCTATATCGATAGATCCAAATAAATATTAAGCTGTCTCAAGAGGAATACTGGACTTTTCTTCATGGAGGAATAGTTTCAAGCTCCCTGAGTGACATGAGATGAACCTGATCACTAAGTGTATCAAGGTAATCAATGGCAGTAATTCCCCTGTTCAAGGTGATGACAGGACCTAAAGGATACAAAGACATTGGTGCCCAAACAATTGTCAATCTTCCTCTATGTTTGAGGCTGGCACAAGACAAACAGAATGATGCACTTCCTTTGGCATTCATCAAACGTAAACTCCTGATGCTGGAAAAAGTATGAATGATGACTCGATTGAAAATATATAACACGTTTGCAATCATTGAGTGTCCAGTTTTTGTGCTCCTTACATCAACTGCATCCTCTTCCTAGTATTACCATCAGTAAAAAGTGGCTTGGTAATAGTGGCTCTGCCATAAATTTCAGCTTTATGAAGTTCTTGCTGAACAGTTTTGCTAGAAACTGGATTGCTGAGTTTCATATTAAGTTCGGCAGATATTTTCAAGGCAGTAATTTTGTGTTAGGGCTAAAATCCTTTTCAGTGTCCAGTGATTTCTTTCAGTCAGATTTGATTTTCTGCCAGAATTCGTCTTTTAAGATTCTGTTTTTCTGAACTTGGTGACTGCAGACATCACTTTATAAACAGTTGCTCTGGATACATTAAACAAATCGTAAGTTTAAGTCACCAACACCCCTGATAAATGAACCAACAATTTTACCTCATTGGAATTCAGATAGGTTAATAATTTTCTTCATGACTTTTTTATATCACCTCTAAATAAAAAAACAGATTTTATCATCACAATACTACCTGTAAGAAAAAGAAGGGAAAAAAAATCATCACGACATGTTCATAAATACATTATACAACAATTACAAACAACACTATATCAGGTGTTTCCATTACTTTGTCCACTCCCCTGTAATGTAAGTAAGCAATATTATTTCTGAAGTAGTATTATAACTGAAAAGACTACAATCATAAAATAATATAATGAGGTTGCAGAATGATCAAAAGGGTGATTATACGTGAGGAGGCTAGAAAAGATGGGGAACCACTGCATCAAGGGTAGCCCCATAGGGGTGAATATGTTGAATAAAAGTTCTATTTCTAAACTGCTTTATTGTTTATAGGTTAGACCAGACACTTTTCTGATCCACTGTGTGTGTGCATGTGCGTGCACGCACGGTTCAGGAGAAATCTTAAGGAGGAAGGTCAGGAGAATACAACATGCATGACAAAATTTTGAAATATCTTTGGCTTGACATCTGCATAGCTGCCAATTTTTGACTCTCAAAAAAAGCTGGATATCAAACATTTGTAAGCAGGAGTAAATCAGAAGATTTTTGAGCCAAAATATGATCAAAATCTCTTTCCAGCTACTTTACTCTATTCAAAAGAGGACAATCAGTTAACAAACTTGCCACCACCTTCAATCTCTGCCCTTCACTCAATGAGTTCAAAAGTCATGTACTTGAGTCTCTCTAGACTGGGGAAAGGCAGAGCTTTTTTTTTTTTTTCTTCTCCCCCTTTCTTCCCACTTTGGCTGAATTAATCAACCTCTGGCAAAGGCTGCTGACAAAAATATCCAGTTTTTGTTCTGCAAATCAGAAAATGGTATGGTGATTTTTCATTCAAACAGATGAAAAACTCTCCGATACATGTATGCTTACATTAATTAATGGCAGCAAACATTAATTAATTTAAAAAAATCTCTCCACTCTGCCTCACAGATATTGTTTCTGCTGAATGCCTTTTGGGCACCTCCATAGCCAGGTGGGCAGGAGCAGCAGTGCATAGCACACGCTTCTTGATTAGACCGGGGGTTCGAGCCGGTCAGGAAATGACCACCACATATCTTCGGAGCAATATGACTTTGGTTGCTAATGCTCCTAAAAACCAAATAACAACAACAGCAGCAGCAGCAGCAGCATGCCTTTTCTGTAGATATTTATGTGAGCACTGTTCTCTTGAATTACCATCTGTAATTCCATCATTCTCTTACAAACCAGTTCAAACACGTACATAACCTAATCCACACCCATTCAATGTCGAAATCCAAACTCACAAACCTTTTTCTCTTCATCTTTTATCCCTTCAATATATATATATATATAAATTCCATGACCATTATTGGCCTCGTGGTCCTCTGTCGATATGGGGCATGATGGTCAGTCTATTATTTTGATATTTTAGTTTTTTGGTAGTTTCTTTAACCCTTATTTGGTGATATTTCACGTCTTTTGGAACTGGTACCTTCGAGGGGGTTCCGCTAAACTATTTATAATTGGCATTATTTTAAATTTACATCATGTTCTATTAATTGGGTTTGACTTAATTGACTAAATTATACAGGGGATTATCGACTACCTTTTTGTCCTATTATCTCTACTTTCCCTTCCCAGTTTGTTTATTTTATATTATTTTGCGTTTCGTTTCGCTCTGCATTATTGCCGTACTACTGGCTGATGTTTTTATTTTAAATATCATATTTATTTTAATTATCAGATATAATTAGGCATCATGTGGAGGATGTGCATTTGCTGCCTCTAATGATAGCTACATAGCCATATTTATTTATTTTTATTACTTTTGCCTAACTTTTACTTCACATAATATAAATTAATGGTAGTAGTGGGTTGATATGCTAAATAAGCAGCGCCTGTGCTGCCATCTATTCCTTTCCTTTCTATTATATATGCAAGCTGGTTAAGCTTGCATTATGTCAGTGGTGTGGCTCTGATCTAGAGTGCTGTCTGTTCTATAGATTATTTTTCGCTGCATAAGGACCACCGCCATGCAAGTCCTCTGCATTGGTTGATCTATCGGAGAATGGAGGAGTGGTTTGGTTCTTCGATATTTCTGCCTTTGCGATGATTTGTATGACGATTGAAATGCAGCGATTCCATGACCATTATTGGCCTCGTGGTCCTCTGTCGATATGGGGCATGATGGTCAGTCTATTATTTTGATATTTTAGTTTTTTGGTAGTTTCTTTAACCCTTATTTGGTGATATTTCACGTCTTTTGGAACTGGTACCTTCGAGGGGGTTCCGCTAAATTATTTATAATTGGCATTATTTTAAATTTACATCATGTTCTATTAATTGGGTTTGACTTAATTGACTAAATTATACAGGGGATTATCGACTACCTTTTTGTCCTATTATCTCTACTTTCCCTTCCCAGTTTGTTTATTTTATATTATTTTGCGTTTTGTTTCGCTCTGCATTATTGCCGTACTACTGGCTGATGTTTTTATTTTAAATATCATATTTATTTTAATTATCAGATATATATATATATATATCCTTCACATGAATTTCTTCAAAATTATAATCTACAGAAATTCATTTCATATTAATGTATCATCTGTCTTCTCAACCGCAAAGCTATGAACAGTATTAGGTACTACAGGTTCTAACACCTTTTGGGATCTTCATTATATATATATATATATATATATATATATATATATATATTATGTGAGGTAAAAGTTAGGTAAAAGTAATAAAAATAAATAAAATTCGCTCTGCATTATTGCCATACTACTGGCTGATGATTTTATTTAAATATCATATTTATTTTAATTATCAGATATATATATATATATATATATATATATATATATATATTTAAATAATGGCTTAAAGTTTAACATAAAATCAAATAAGAAAATAAATAAATAGTAAGCTGTCATTAGAGGTAGCAAAATGCACATCCTCCACATGAAGCCCTGATATATCCGATAATTCAAAATAAAAACAAAAGCCAGTAGTACGGCAAAAATGTAGAGCGAAAAATTATCATAAAAATAACGAAAAATAAAATAAACCAACAGGAAAGGGATTTGTTTGTTTTGTTCGATTTTTAGGAGCATTAGCAACTAAGGCCATATTGCTCGGGGGATATGCGGTGGTCATTCCCTGACCTTTCCGCATCCTCCATATTTGGTGGTGACAGGCTCGAACCCCGGTATAATCAAGAAGCATGTGTACGCACTGCTGCCAACAGGAAAGGGAAAGTAAAGGGAATAAGACAAACAGTAGCCGATTATACCCTATATAATTTAGCACTTTAAATCCAATTAATAAAACAGATGTCAAATTTAAAATAATGCAAAATAATGTTATTTAAAATAACAGCTTAATATTTATTTATTTTCTTATTTTATTTTATGTTAAACTTTAAGCCATTATTTAAATATAAATCAGTGGTAGTAGTGGGTTGATATGCTAAATAAGCAGCGCCTGTGCCGCCATCTATTTCTCTTTTTTTTCCTTTATATAAGCTGGTTAAGCTTACATTATGTCAGTGGTTCTGATCTAGAGTGCTGTCAGTTCTATAAATTATTTCTCGCTGCATAAGGACCACTGCCATGCAAATCCTCTGCATTGGTGGATCGATCGGAGGAGGAATGGGTGGTTGGGTCTTTCGATCTTTTCGCTTTTGCAACGATTTGTATGGTGATTGAAATGCAGCGATTCCATGACCATTATTGGCCTCGTGGTCCTCTGTCGATATGGGGCATAATGGTCAGTCTATTATTTTGATATTTTGTTTTGCTTTTAGTAGTTCTTTTAACCCTTTTTTGGTGATATTTCACGTTTTTCGGAACTGGTACCTTTGAGGGGGGTACCGCTAAATCATATTATAATTGGCATTATTTTAAATTTGACATCTGTTTTATTAATTGGATTTAAAGTGCTAAATTATATGGGGTATAATCGGCTACTGTTTGTCTTATTACCTTTACTTTCCCTTTCCTGTTGGTTTATTTTATTTTTCGTTATTTTTATGATAATTTTTCGCTCTACATTTTTGCCATACTACTGGCTTTTGTTTTTATTTTGAATTATCGGATATATATATATATATATAATATTGTAAGTAGAACGCGTAAAGTAGATTTAATTGGTTTAAGTCTAATGAAAATACGGTATACACTGGGAGCGATATATGGAATGAAAAAGAGGAAGAAATGGACAGGAGAATAAAATAAAGATAAGAAGTGAAAAAGCTACCAAAATGAAATAACATTGTGGTGTCTTTCGCAATTTCAGTGTCATCATCAGAGGTCATCCACCGAAATTATGAAAACGACAGCAATGTTCTTGCTTCTGTTTCCGACATGATCTGTATGCTGAAGTGCACGTGTGTAGTTGTCACGTGCTGCAAAGGCAAATTTTGATATGAATTTTGCATTAATAAATTTATAAGGGATGTGCCAATAAAAGTAGTTATAATACGTAGTGCATACAGATCGTGGATGACCTTACAAAAGTAAGTGAAAAGAATTGAAAAAACTGGATAAACTATAAGGCCGGAAGAAAGGGACTTACCGTTACTTTGTAAGACTGACCAAAAAGAACAACATGGTGGAGTGCCGGTATATTTATGTGGGGGAATGCTAGCGGCTCCTAGTGTTTCTTAGTGTTAGGTGGGGTGGGGGGGGGGAATTTATGGTGTCTGTATAGATAGGAATGACATGAAATGGTTAGGAATGATATGAAATAAGGTAAAATTAAATATGATTACAATATATACATGTTTAATACACTGTGTTAGGCCAATTGGTGGGTACAAGTTTTCTAGACTGTAAGATACCACAGAGCCCTAGTGTATTGTATATACACTATATACATACTTGGTGTGTATGGGTTTAGTTATTAATTAAAGACTATGCTGTATAATTTAACATCCCATAGTTTTTTATGCTTTAAGATGTTAAGGGATTTGCAGAAGTGGTAGCGAAGATATGATTTAGGAAAATGGTTGTTAATTAGTTTATTGTATAGTATCTGGATGTTATCGATAGTTGTTTCTTTGTTGCTGCAAATGGTAGCTATTCTGATGCTTTGCATTAGTATAACATTGGCATGTACTTCTCTAGAAATATTGGAGTTCCATTGTGTGAGGTTGACTATATTAAAGTTGAATTCGTCACGTTTGTTGTATAGGTTGATGGGCAGCTTTGTTGTTTATTAATGTAATATCTAGCTCTAGGAAATGGGCTGTAGCATCGTTGTTTGTTTTTTCTAGTATGAGTTCATTGGGGTATAAGTATCCATAATCTGTGATGAAATTAGGGCAGTTAATAACAATGAAGTCATCTATATATCTGGTCACTGTTGTACAGTAAAAAGTTGATATACACCTTTGCATCTTACACTTCCCACTCCTCTTTCTGAGTGGCAGAACTTTACAATATAAAAGACATTGCTTTCAAGTTAAAATATAGTCCTTAAAAGATTTTAAATATTACAATTCATATACCTTTATATATCAACTCACCCACATAAAGGCTTCTAAACGTACTTTATTCATGATGCTCAGTATACTGACAACAGATGTGGTCCCTTCAGTATCAGGGCATATGATTCTGAAAAGCAATTATATATTAATACAGCTGCACCATACTACTTAAATTAATACAGATGTAATTTAAAACATACAAAAGTCTGGATATAAGTGAACCTTAGCTAACAGGGATTTTGTGGATATTCTTCAAGGGATGGTGAGATTTCATCAGCCCAAAAGAAACTCAGTAAATTTGCTATTAATGTAGAGTCAAATTAAAAGTCTACAAAGGGGATGGGGAGAAGCCCTCTGGCACGATGATAGGATCCCACAGTAAAACCAAATCAGTCTGATAAACTAAACTCATTGTGTAGATATAATACTTACTTTCTCAACTTAAAACCTATTCCCTGTATCTCGAGAAATATGAGGGCTGTTCCAAAAATATGCAGACTGAGATCATTGCTCTGAGTCACTTGGGAGGTTGGTATGGGTCTGCTTTTCAAAATAGTGTCCTTTGCATTCCATACACCTTTTACAGTGGTTCACTAGCTTCTGAAACACATGCTGTAACCCATTTTCTGAAAGGCATTGCAAGATAGCAGATATGGCAGATTTAACTTCTTCATTTGTGTTAAATTTTTTTCCTCTCAACACTTTTTTTGAGGCTCAGGAAAACCCAGAAATCGCATGGTGCAAGGTATGGGCTGTATGGAGGGTGGTCTAGTGGCTGACCACCAATTTTCGCTAAAGCTTGCATTTCTGATTGTGCGACATGTGGCCTAGTGTTATCTTGAAAAAGAAACCATTCTTGATTAAGCAGTTCTGGTCTTTTTTTGTGAATTGCTCCTTTGAGGCGAACTCGCAATGTGTTAGCATAATATTCTCCATTTACAGTTTGTTTCTCGGGAACCCAGTGCTGCAGTATTATTCCGAGCGTCAAAAAACAAAATCTACACAATTTTTTTGATGAACCAAAAACTTAAATTTTTTTTGGAGGCAGTGCATCGTAGTATTTCCATATGCTTGAACTCTGGATCAAAATGTTTAATCCAGGACTTGTCACACATGATTATTTTATTCAAAAAGTCAGGGTCTTCCCGACTTTTTGAATAAAATAATCACCTTATTAATTAAAGCTTGACAAAGTTCAACGTGGCATTCTTTTTGTTCTGCGGTAAGATCGCACAGTACCCATCTTGCGCAAACATGTGACATGTTAAGGTGCGTTTTTACAATTTCGTGACATCTTGCTAAACTAACATTCAACTGAACTGTCAGATCATGAATCTGATAAACATCCATTTTCTTTCAATAACGTTTCGGCTTCTCAATGTTTTCATCGTTCACTGAGGTTGACGGACCGCTTCTTTGTTCATCTCGTACGCTTTTATTTCCGTCCTTAAAGCCTCCACCATTTAAATACGGCTGTTCTACCCAAGGTTTCTTCACTATATGCTTCTTGAATCATCTCAAACATATTCTGACCACTTTTGCCTAACTTTACACAAAATTGAATCACGATTCTTTGTCTAACAATTAACAAAATATCTTTCTCATCCCCCATCATAAAACACACTTCATATAAACTGTTATAACGAACAAAAAAACGAGTACTACATGATACGCTTGCACAAACTAACTAAGGAAAGGTGGGGAAACATTCCTAGACCGCAAACTTGTCCATCATTTCCATAGCAATGAAGCAGTGTTGCCAGTCCACGCATTTTCGGAACAGCCCTCGTAAGATCCCTTTGTGGCAGCATTTCATGCTGGATCTCTTTGGTTGGAAGGTGAAGAGTGGAGCCATATCTCATAACTTGCTACTTGCTGCAGAAATGAGTTCTCCAGTTCAAAACATAGTCTCTTTCTGGTTTAATGGCATCTTTTGGACTCACTATGTACACATTTTCTTGATAGATTTCCATGAGCTTCCACCTCCAACACTTGTGCACTTTTAATGAAACCTTGATATGCCAATAGAAAGGATTATCCAATTACCTAAGTAATTCCCTCTAACCTTCTCCCTCAAGATCTGGAGTAAGACTGCCACACTTTAATGTGTTTATCAACAACCCATTGGAGCACATCGAGTAAAATAAATTTAACATCAAGGTAATCTACACTGATGGCTTAAAGTCAGGATCATCTGTGAGATTAGTATAGAGATTTCATAAAAAAAAGTAGCTTTAATTTATCTGTTTTCCAAAATTGGCAACTCAATGTCAGTTGCAGCTGTTAGTTACACATGAGCATGTGGTAGGTTACATTTATCTGTGTATTTATTCATTTCCAAATAATCCAATGTGATCCAGCAAAATCTGATTTTATAGCTCTGATGAAAGAGTTTTGTCATATTACATTTGCCATTGTAGTATATAATTTGTGAGGCCAGTATTCAGTACAGCTACATGGAGCTGAGAGAGTCAGTTAATGCTTTGCTGTACTGTGCTCTGCAGTGTAAATGTTCTTGGGACTAAAGAGTGAACAGAAGTGCTACCATATGAAATTCTATTGAATTTCATGTGGTAGCATTCTACTGAGCCACCTGTATATAATAGATAGTGGTCAGAAAATTTCAGCTTACATGCAGCTGTTGTTTATAAAGGGGAGTATTAGTTTACTTCAATTTTGAAAAGAAAAGCAATACATGTTACCTTATTTCCCTTAATGGTGTAGACTGTTTTGTCAGATTAAAGTATGAAAGGAATTCATGTTTGTCTTTAAACTCTTTGTGGATATAGAGTCATTTCTATCACCATTTCTAACTGATTAGGATTAAGCTGTAAGGGAACTATGTTGTTTGAGCCTGCCACATGAGGCTGAGAGAGTCAGCCCCCATGTGGCAGACACTATATGAATCTACGAATCCAGTAGATTTCTGGATTTTAGTCTACTTGCTTCATAAAGTTACTGGCCCCACCACACAGTGTTGTCTTCTAATGAAGCAGCAGAGGCGGTTATAAGTAAATACATACAGAAAAAGAAAAGGCTACTTTCCTTCCTATTTTGATAATTTATTTTAATTAAGTTTAAAAACATATGATGCTCAAGAATAGAATACCATAAGAAATGTGTTCATTATTAATATACAAATATATCAAATTGTACACTTGTTAAAAATCATTAATCATATACCTTTCCATAGCTCCTATATGTATAAATAAGTAATATGTGTACTTAACGAAGAGGTTAGTGCAATTGCATTGTTTTTATCACATATCATATTGTGGATACTTTCATGAGTTTCCAGGGATTGCACCTTGAATAAGTAATGCTTCACCAATGGAGACCATCTATACATTTAACACAGAAGCAGTTTTCTTTACTCAGTCCGTGTGAATGATAGACTTAACTGATCGGGCTGGAATTGGTCTCAAATTAAAGCTATTTCTTCCTAGGTGTGCACAAAGTTGTTAAAATTTAAAAATTCTGAATAGTTTTATTTTACAGAACCCAGTTTTGTAGTAAAGACGAGAATAGTTCAACATTCACTTCACAGATGGAGCCACAGGAAGATGTTAACTGTTGAACAAACAGTTGTCTAAATTAATAAGGCAATTTTTTCTGATTAACAATTTGCATGTTCGCAGAGTGTCCTTTGTTCCAAAAAAATAAAAAATAAATAATAATAATTCTCTATTAGCACTGCTTACCTTAAAAGAAAGAACTAATCATTAGGATTCCATTGCACTGCTCGCTCACTATATATCCCCACATTGTGCATGTGAGCTCATACACTTATTGCCATTTGTTACGATTAAAATGTATTTGAAACAAATTTGAATTAGATCATAATCTAATAGTTCATGACAGTTTGATTCCTTTTGTTTTTGGCCACAACCATACTTATGTAAATGCAGTTTTGTCGCATGCTATTTTTGCTGCAAAAAATGACTAACGTGAAAGAATAAATTTAGAAATTTTACAAATGATGTCTGGCGATTCATTACAATATAAAAGTGTTAACACAATTATATTTGAGGATACTGAAGAACTTTTGCGATATCCAACCAAATTCCCGGACAGCCTCAGTTTAAGTGGTTTACCACCCAACCTTTTAGAGTTGAAGGTAGAAGCAGTTGTTATTTTACTGCAGAATATGACAATTTCAGAAGGATTGATCAATGGTATGAGACTTATAGTCAAAGTTATGCATCAGAATTGTTTGGATCTAGAAATAATAACAGGAGAAGGTAAAGGAAAACAGGTACTCGTACCACATGTAGATTTGACTCCATTCAATTCGACTTTGCCATTCTCATTTAAGAGACAGCAGTTTCCTATTCGGCTGGCTTTTGCGATGACTATAAATAAAAGTCAAGGGTAAACATTTGATAGAGTCGGAATTTCACTTACTAACCCTGTATTTAGTCACGGCCAATTGTATGTAGTAATGTCTCGGGTCAGATCATTCCAGCATGTTAAGATAAGGTTACCAGGAGGGCAAAAGAATACAAAAAATGTCATTTTCAAAGTATTATTATTGAGACTGTACCACATTTTAAGAAATTGAGCTGCAATATGAGTGTCACGGTACATTTTTACACTTCCACGTCAACTGTTCCCAGAAAATTGAGGAAGTGTAAGTAAAGAACAGAGAGAGAGGTTTCACCAGGACATTAAAGACATGGAGATGAGGTACCAGGGGAGGTGATCAGTTTTTAAAATGAAAGATGAGTTTTTAGTGGACAATTTACTATTCTGCCCTTTTTAGTAGTATTTTTAAGATGTATTTGTAAATTGTGAAATTTTCACAACGGGTACTGCTAGTTATTACTTATTCTCAGTGGATACCGCCGCCCAGACGGCATTTCAAGGCTATTTGGCTTATCATTGGTGGGTGGGTAGATACCCTGGTGTTGTAATGATGCAATTGCACTAACCTTTTTGTTAAGTGAAATCTTTACATAGGTTGAGGCTATAGTCCCACCAAACTCTTTCAGTTTAAACAGATATACACCAACTGGCATCTCTCATATTGTGGAGTTGTACTTCCTAACTGGGTTGTCACTATTATAACACCAGGGTACCTTATCCACCCACCGATGATAGGCCAAATAGCCTTGAAACAGTTATCTGGGTGGTGCTATCCACCGAGAATAAGTAACAATAGCCTTCTCCATTGGTGAAGCATTACTTATTTGTGCAATACCAGGCAACTCGTGAATGTATCCACAATATGATTATGATAAAAACAATGCCATTTTACCAATTTGGCAATTCACTTACAAAAAAACACAATGCAATTGAACTAACCTTTTCATTAAGTGAAATCTTTAGGTAGGTTGAGGCTACAGCCCTACCAAACTCTTTCAGGAATATGCATAAATAATAGCAATAGCAGTACAGCTGAATATAAACATGTTTCCTCTTCAATAAGCAAATTAATAAACAATTTGATTTAATACCAATTTGGTAGTAAATTAAATTGTTAATTTGGGCGACCATTTGATGCCAGGATGAAACACTTTTGAAAAACTGTTTGACAAGAAGCCAATTACAACTTACCTCACTTATTGCTGTAAGGTACAAAGGCATTTGAAAAGTTCATGGCTTGAGTTATGAATCAAGTAGTGGCACAGTGTTAAAAATTTCTGTACTTAATGAATAACACTTCAAATAGTAACCCACCAAGTTTCATGCAGTTTCAATATATTTTTCTTAATTACAAGTCCGGAAGTCAACAAAGTGCGTGAATGAGGAAAGATGACTAAAATCAGTCACCATGCAGCCATCCAGTAGTTGGGTGGGGGAAGACTAACTCCATGGGGATATGATTAAAAAACTGCGGGAGGATGCCACTTCCTATTCCATGGTTAAGAAGTGGGCCACTTCCATGGTTAAGAAGTGGGCAGTAGAATTTATATGAGAGAGAGAAAGCCTGGAAGGGGCACAGAGAGCCCTCCATGCTGTGGAAAATCTGTAGTGTCCGTCACTCCAGAAGTTCTTAACAGTGGGCATAATCTAGTGATGATGGATCAACATGTGACAGTTTTGTACATTGCTAGCATCTTGAGCATCTCATCTGAATGTTAACATACCACATAATAACAGAGGTACTCCCAATGAAAAGTGTCAGCACGACTGGTCCCAAAGTTGAAAACAGACAGATTAAAAATGATCCAGAAAATTTCCTTGCAAGGTTTGTGATCAGAGATGAGACATGAGCCCATCACTTTCAGTCAGAAGCAACAGTCCAAACAGTGGAAACATGACTCTTCTCCCCTCCAAAGAAAGCCAAGTCAATTCCTTTTTCTGGCAAAATGATGCCATCAGTTTTTGGGACTCTGATGGAGTGTTGCTAGTTGATTACCTCAGAAAGATAAGACAGTCACAGGAGCTTATTAAGCATACCTTGCAAAGCATTTGCATGAAAACATGAAACACAAACACTGAGGGAAGAAAAATCCAACAAAGGATCCTTGTTCTACCAGGCCAATTTCACAAGGTTGCCATGGCTGCACTTCATGAGTGCAGCTTTTGAAATCTTGGAATTTATCCCTTATTCCCCCAGATCTAGCACCATCGCATTTTCACCAATTTCCTAATCTGAAAAAATACTTGGCCAGCATCCATTTTCCCACCGACAGTGACATCACTGCTACAGTGGATGCATTCCTGGAGATCCAAGAGGAAACTTTCTTTGCAGCTGGAAACAACCTATCGCACCAATGGTGGCAGAAGTATACTGATTTCAAAGGGAAATTATACTGAAATGTGATGTGTTACTAGACTTCTAAAACCCTTCATACTCAGACCATGAACTTTTCAAATGCCCCTAATATAAGCATCTTAACATTGACTATGCAATCTGCATATTCTAGATATAATTTATATTAAAGAATAGTTTAGGGCTAAAGCCTCAGGTTACATATTGGTATACATGTATACTTGCATGTATACCAATGCTAGAAGTATAGTAAATAAATTTGATGAATTTGAAGCTTGGTCAAGACATCAAAGCCAGATATTGTTGGGATAGCAGAGACATGGTGTCACACAGATATAAGGAATGCAGAACTGGAATTTGGGGAGTACAGTGTGTACAGAGAGGATAGACAGGATAGGAAGGAAGGAGGTGTTATGCTGTTAATTAAGAAAAACAAAATCAAAAGAAGTGCATCCAATTGATATAGATGAAGAGTGCACTGTTGAGTCAGTTTGGTGTGACATAAGCACTGCGAAAGCAAAAATAAGAGTAGAAGTGTGTTATAGGCCTAATGACTCGAATGAGTACAATGAACAATTGTACAGAGAAATAGTGGGCTACTAAATTAGAATGTCTTATAATGCGGAATTTTAACTTCCCAGATATTGACTGGAACTTGTGGGTTGGTCACTCACACACTAGTAAGACTTTTGCGGATTTATTGGATGATTGTTTTCTGCAGCAGCATGTTCAAGGGGCAACCAGAGAGGGTAATACTTTTGATCTGGTTATCAGCAGTGATCATTCTTGTATTAAGAATTTGCAAATAAAGGAACAACTAGGTGGCAGTGATCACAGTGTACTGATGTGGGATTTACTTAAAGATATAATTACCATCAGGGGTAAATGAAAGGGTTTTTGCTTGCGTAAAAGTGAGTACAGTGGTCTCAGACAGTTTTTAAAGTTCTATGCAGCAGCAATTTAAAATTCTATGCAGCATCAGTCAAAAAAGGCATTCAAGGAATTAATAGTGGAAGCTACTAAACGTTTCACACCTATTAAGAAATATTGTTCATGGTTTCGGCCTAAATGATTGTCAAATGAACCAATCATGGCAGAAAATGAACCAGACTCATGGCAGAAAAGAAAAATGCATGGGATGCATATAAATTATCAGGCGACACAGAAGCCTATGATATATATAAGCTAGTCTGTAATCAAGTCACAAAGGAGGTAGTAGTAGTAGTGGCATGTGATGCAAGAAAGCAAGCGTATGAGCTTATGCAGCATCAGTCAAAAAAAAAAAAAAAAAAAAAATTACAAAACAATCCCCTCTAAATATTTATCCAGTTCCTCCTTAAATTTATTTAACCTATCAACTTCCACAACGACAGATGGAAGTTTGTTCCAGCAATTAACCACCAAACTGGTTAATTGAATTAATCCAGGCAAATTTCCGCATATCTATTATACATCTATTCTACATCTGTCCTTCCTCAATTTCAATTTATGCTCCCTTAAGTTCGTAACCAGAACAAGTGGAAGAATCCCATCAGAATTCAGTGTGCTCACAACCCATTCAAGGCCTTATACACCTCAATCAGATCACCTCGCAGGTGCCTAGTCTCCAGCTGCTGCAATAGATTAGGTTAGGTTATGTTAAGCAGGCGAAGGCAGATTACGAGAAATCTTTGACAAAGGATGCTAAGAAAAAGCAAGGATTTCTTTACTTATATAAACTCTAAAAGGAAGGGGATGAAACTTGATATTGATGGTTCGACTGTTGATGATCCTGCGCAGATAGCAATCAAACAATGAGTATTTTGCATTTACATTCGCACATGAGGAGTTAAGGTTTGAAAATGCCACAAGGTTATCAAATTGTAACAGGGCGCTTAATGATTTTGTAATAACTGAGAACAAAGTGGAGGAGAAATTGTTGAAGTTAAACATAAGAAAGGCACCTGGAGTGGATGGGATCTATCCAGTAATATTAAAGGAGGCGGCAGAGGAAGTAAGCAAACCCTTAGCCATAATTATGACAGCTTCCTTGGAGTCAGGGGAGGTCCCCATGGATTGGAGATGTGTAAATGTGTCCCCAATTCAAAAAGAGGGATTGAAGGGTGACACAAGTAATTACAGATCAGCTAGTTTAACTTCTGTTCCAGGTACTATGATGTGGTTACAAAGGAACTGGATGCAAAAAATAATTTTAATATTATATACTTGGATTTCAGGAAAGCTTTTGACACTGTTGTGCATGGAAGACTACTGTACAAATTGGAGGAGAAAGGTATTAAGGGTAAATTGCTACAATGGATAAAAGGATATTTGAGTGGAAGAAGACAGAGGGCATTAATCAATGGGTGCTGCTCTTCATAGACTAATGTTATTAGCGGAGTCCCACAGGGTTCGGTGTTGGGTCCATTGTTGTTTTGTATATTTATCAATGATATTGATGAAGGTATATCAGGCTTAGTATCGAAGTTTGCAGATTTTCTAGATTCTGTTGCAGTGTGCTACTGCAACAGAATCTAGAAAATTTAGGCAGATGGGCTGAGAAGTGGTAACTGAAGTTTAACATTGAAAAATGCAAAGAATTGCATATACCCAGAGAAACATACCAACTGTGTGGTACTACACTTAAGATGGTAGAAAATGAAAAAGACCTGTGTAATTGTGCAGTCAGATATGAAGTTTCCTGAGCAATACACACAGGCTGCCAGGGCAGGTCATGGGGGGGTTGTGAATGATATACAGGAATTTTGATAGCAGGGAAAAGGAGGCGATTGTTCCTCTGTATAAGGCAATGGTCAGGCCATGCCTTGAGTACTGCATGCAGGTCTGGAGGCATCGAGAAAGGATGTAGATTTGCTTGAGCGTGTACAGATAAGGGCAAAAAAATTGGTGAGCGGAACGAAGGGATCCTCTTACCAGGAGAGGCTTAAGTTCTGCAAATTGCAGCAGCTGGAGACTAGGCACCTGAGAGGTGATCTGATTGAGTTCTGAATTCTGATGGAATTTTGATGACACTGAATTCTGATGGAATTTTTCCACTTGTTCAGATTAAGAACCTACGTGGGCATAAATTGATATTGAGGAAGGACAGATGCAGAATAGATGTGTGGAAATTTGCCTTAGCCAGCAGGTGGTTAATTGCTGGAAGAAACTTCCATCTGTCGTTGTGGAAGTTGATAGATTAAATAAATTTAAGGAGGAACTGGACAAACATTCAGAGGGGATTGTTTTCTAATTTTTATTATTTTTTTTTTGGCTGTTGCTGCATAAGCTCATACACTTGCTTTCTTACATCACCTGCCACTACTACTACAACAAAAAATGGAAGACAATTCCACCAATCAACTACCTGCTGGCTAAAGGCAAATTTCCGCACATCTATTCTACAACTATCTTTAATCGATTTGAAACTGTTCCCCCTCGGGTTCTTAGTCTGACAACAGGAAGAACAGATGCAGAATAGATGTGCGGAAATTTGCCTTTAGCCAGCAGGTGGTTAATTGCTGGAAGAAACGCCCATCTGTCGTTGTGGAAGTTGATAGATTAAATAAATTTAAGGAGGAACTGGACAAACATTTAGAGGGGATTGTTTTCTAATTTTTATTATTTTTTTTTTTTGGCTGTTGCTGCATAAGCTCATACACTTGCTTTCTTGCATCACCTGCCACTACTACTACAACAAAAAATGGAAGACAATTCCACCAATCAACTACCTGCTGGCTAAAGGCAAATTTCCGCACATCTATTCTACAACTATCTTTAATCGATTTGAAACTGCTCCCCCTCAGGTTCTTAGTCTGACAACAGGAAGAATCCCATCAGGATTCCAGCTTGCTCAACCCATTCAAGGCCTCATACACCTCAATCACATCACCTTGCAGATGCCTACTCTCCAGGTGCAGCAATTTGCAGAACTTAATTTGCCTTTCTTGGTAAGAGCACACCTTTGTTCCCCTCACAAATCTTGTTGCCCTTCTTTGTACTCATTCTAGCAACTCTACATTCTTTCTAAAATGAGCCCTCCAGACCTGGACACAGTACTCTAGGTGTAGCCTGACCACTGCCTTGTATAATGGGATAATCACCTCCCTGTAGGCGCCTCCATAGCCAGGTGGGAAGGAGCAGCAGTGCGTAGCACACGCTTCTTGATTAGACCGGGGTTCGAGCCCGTCACCACCAAATACGGAGGATGCGGAAAGGTCATTCAGGGAATGACCACCGCATATGCCGGAGCAATATGGCCTTAGTTGCTAATGCTCCTAAAAACCAAATAACAACAACAACCTCCCTGTACCTGCTAGCAAAATTCCTATATATCATTGATAAGACTCCATGACCTGCCTTGGCAGTCCGTCCGTACTGCTCAGCAAACCTCATATTTGACTGCACAATTACCCCCGGTTTTTCACTTTCCACTTCACTGAGTGTAGTACCACACAGTTGGTACATTTCGCTTCGGTTATTGCTACCCATATGCAGTACTTTGCATTTGTCAATGTTAAACTTCAGTTGCCACTTTTCAGTCCATTTTCCCAACTTATCTAGATCCAGTTGGAGTAGCACTGTCCTTACTGTCGTTAACAACCCTGCCAACCTTTGTATCATCTGCAAACTTGGACATTAAACCTGATATACCTTTATCAATATCATTCATAAATACCCAAAACAAGAATGGGCCCAACACCGAACCCTGGGGAACCCCACTAATAACATTTGTCCATGAAGAGCAGTGTCCATTGATTACCACTCTCTGTCGTCTCCTACTTAACTATCCCTTTATCCATTGTAGCAACTTACCCTTAATGCCATACTTCTCCAATATGTACAGCAGTCTTCAATGTGAAACGGTATCAAAAGCTTTCCTGAAATCCAAATATATGATATCAAAATTATTTTTAGCATTCAGTTCCTTTGTGACCACATCATAGTATCCAATCAAATTGGTCAGACAAGACCTCCCTTTAACAGACCCATGCCATGTCAACTATTACTGCAGCCTTGTCTAGATGATCATGCAATGCTTCTCTAACCGGTGACTCCATTATTTTCCCCAGAACACAATTTAAACTAACAGGTCTGTAGTTACTTGTGTCACCTTCTGAACCCCCTTCATGAATTGGTGATACAGTTGCACACCTCCAGTCCATGAGGAACTCCCCTGAGTCCAAGGAAGCTCTCATAATTCTGGCTAAGGATTTGCTTACTTCTTTTGCTGCCTCCTTTAATATAACTGGATAGATCCCATCCACCCAAGGTGCCTTCCTTATGTTTCATTTCAACAATTTCTCCTCTACTTTGCTCTCAGTTATTACAAAATCACTTAGCTCCCTGTTATCGTTTGATAAACTTCTGGCACTCCCCTCATTGAATAACTCCTCACGTGTGAATGTAGATGCAAAATACTCATTTAGTTTATCAGTTACCTGAGCATGATCATCAATAGTCAACCCATCTATGTTAAGTGGTCCAATCTGATTCATCCCTTTCCTTCTAGAGTTGGCACCTGTGTAGCCAGGTGGGCAGGAGCAGCAGTGCACAGTACACGCTTCTTGATTAGACCGGGGTTGGAGCCCGTGCCCACCAAATAAAGAGGATGCGGAAAGGTCAGGGAATGACTACCGCATATCCCCGGAGCAATATAGCCTTAGTTGCTAATGCTCCTAAAAACCAAATAACAAACCTTCTAGAGTTTACATAAGTAAAGAATTCTTTGCTGTCTTTTTTTACATCCTTTGCCAAAGATTTTTCGTAATCTGCTTCACCTGCCTAATCTCCTTTGTGACTTGATTACAGACTAGTTTATACCTGCCATAGGCTTCTTTGCCACCTGATACTTTATATGCATCCCATACATTCTTCTTCTGCCACAAGCCTCATTAATTCATCTGACATCCAATCAGGCCTAAACCTTGAAAACAGTATTTCTTAGTTGGAATGAAAAGCCTAGTAGCCTCCAAAATTAAGTCCCTGAAGTCTTCGCATTTAGAATTCAACATTGGTAACATCATCAGTTGATCCCACTGTACAGAATTTAAAAACTGTCTGGGACCTCTATAGTCACCTTTACAAAAGCAAAACCCCTTCCCTTTATCCTTAATGGTAGTTACATCTTTAATTAATTCCCACATCAATATATTGTGATCACTGTCACCCAGTGGTTCCTTTATCTGCAAATTCTTAATGCATGAATAATCACTGCTGATAACCAGATCAAGAGTATTACTTTCTCTGGTTGCCTCTCGAACATGTTGCTGTAGAAAACAGTCATCCAATAAATCCACAAAAGTCTTGCTAGTGTGTGAGTGACCAATCCACAAGTTCCAGTCAATATCTGGAAAGTTAAAATCTCCCATTATAAGACATTCTGATTTACTGGCCCACTATTTATCTGCACAATTGTTCATTATACTCATCTGATTCATTAGGCCTATAACACACACACATACTCTCATTTTTCCTTTCTCAGTGCTTATTTCACACCAAACCGACTCAACTGCAACACTGCATTGTTTACCAACATCAGTTAGATGCAATTCCTTAGATTTTGTGTGTTTCTTAATTAACAGCATAACCCCTCCTCCCTTCCTGTCCTGTCTATCCATCCTGTACACATTGTACTCCCCAAATTCCAATTCTGCACTGCTTATATATGTGTGTGACACCACGACTCTGATATCCCAACAATATCTGACTTTGATGCCTTGACTAGCACTTCAAGCTCATCAAATTTATTAACTATACTCCTAGCATTGGTGTACATGCAAGTATACATGCACCTGTTCCTACTCTTAGTTACCCTAACACAGCCCATGTATTTACTTGTTCCACTATGACTCCCACCATAATGACATAATGCACATAATTTGAAATGTGTTGTAAATGGCACTTTTCAGCAGGATGAGCTGCATATTTACCCCAGGGGTAGGGCTCACATCTGGTGAGTATTGGCAAACCCAGGGTCCTGAGCTGGACATCATCATTCTCCTCTTTCTTGGTGATTCCTTTCTACTTCTCTCTCTCAGGGTAATTCAGAATTTTTTTTTTTTTCGGCTGGTTCAGCATAAGCCGCAGGCTTCCTTGCACCATATGGCTAATAATAATATCCTTTTTGCTTATTTACCATTTTTAAATGTATTTTCTGATACAGCTCCACTTTTATTCAAGATTTAAATACTTTGTGTTAAAATTTTTTTTCCAAGACCCAGCCTTTCTGGCTAGAGCAATCCCCATTACTATGATATCATTTTTAAGGTAAATTCAACAAGATTTTTAACATTTCTTGCATACTGCAAATGAGTGTGAATTGTGCTATTGTTTTCATTACTTCATTTTAAGGGCCAACTGTATAACTGTGCTTGGGACCTAATAGTAATAGTACAATATGTTGTTTATATGACTAGACCAGGGGTGGGCAACCCGCAGCCTTCTAAGATCTTATATGTGGCCTTTGTCACACAAAGATGAAATAAAATCATTAAATAATCCTACTACTTTCAAACTAATATTTTTTAAAATTAAATATTCAAAACGTTTTAATAATAAAAAGCTTTATATATTTTTTTCACAATATAGAAACATTATTCAGATAATTAAAAAAGGAAAATACAAATTTTTTTTATCTAAAAAGTAAAATATATCATGTTTAACTTTTTCTATTTATTTAAAAATCGTTTTTATGTGCCACAAATGATAAAAAATGAAAGCTATTTAATAAAAGAAAAATTCTAATCCTCTGTTAAGTTTGTTAAAATAAAAAAAATATTTTAACAGAGTTAATAATTTGTCAAAAATAGTTTTTTATTTTAAAATTTAAATTGTGACATCGTGATTTTTTATCTGTTGCTTTTATGTGCATATTTGTAACTGTGAATATTTTGACAACTGTATGTATCCTTGTCTTGAATTTTGTAATCCTGTAATTTCTTATGTTTGATTTCACAATTGCTTAATTTTTAGATTGCCCATCATGTCCAAAAAAGTTAAAAGGAAGTTGAATGAAGAAAACAGAACATTTAAAGAAGATTGGAAGATGCAGTATTTTCTTATTTCTGTGAAAGACAAAATGTTTTTTTTTTTTTTTTTTTTTTATGTGAACCCCAAACACAAGAGGTATTAGAACCTATAGTACTTAGTACCGTGCTTGGGTTAAAAAAGCATGGGTTGAAGGAGACGTATGGGGGGAGGGGGATGCCGGAAATTTTGCTCTAGAGACTAAACATGGGTTTCACCACTTCAAGCCTCCAATAAGCAAAGTGGTGGTGTTTCACCGGTTGATAGCACTAACAAAATTTAAAAAATACAATGCAAATCAACCAATTAGAAGAAGCTCGTAAATCTGCACTTCAAAAAATGAAGAAAGAAAAACAGCACCAGGAAAAGGCATTTGGTGCTTTTATTAAGCAAGAACTTCTGCAACCGAAGTTACATACAAAATAGCGTATGTACTTGGAAAAAAAGGCAAACCATTTAGTGACATTGAAATGATAAAAGAATGTATTGTTGAAGCAGTAGGATGTTTAGATCCGGAAAAAGTTGACAAATACAAACAATTACCTTTCTCAAGAAAAACTATAACTAATAGACAACATGAATTGTTTGGTTTTTAGGAACATTAGCAACTAAGGCCATATTGCTCCGGGAATATGCGGTGGTCACTCCCTTGACCTTTCTGCATCTTCCATATTTGGTGGTGACGGGCTCGAACCTCGGTCTAATCAAGAAGCGTGTGCTACGCACTGCTGCTGCTGCTGCTGCTCCTTCCCACCTGGCTACGGAGGCGCCTACAACATGAATTAGCTCAGAATGTAGGAGAACAACTTCAGGTAATAATTCACTCTAAAGATGTATATCTTTGGAGTGAATTATTAATATAAAAATAAGCTTCTTGGAAGGGTGCAAAGACGGGTAACTCGCCTAGTGAGATTGGCAAAAGGGCGTCCTTATGAAGAAAGACTTTGAATATGTAGGTTGCAGAGTTTGGAAACTAGACACCTTAGAGGAGATTTGATCGAGGTGTTCAAGGCTCTGAGAGGCATCAGTAAAATGAATGAGGATGAAATTTTCAAGATTATAAATGATGCTAGAACTAGGGGACATAAATTCAAGTTAGGGGGGGGAAATGTTTAGATTGGACTGCAGGAGGTTTTATTTTAGGAAGCGAGTTATAAATTACTGGAATAAGTTGCCTTCGTGGGTGGTAGAGGCCGACAGTTTGGGGAAATTCAAAGGTCATCTGGATAGTACTTTCGGGTAAGGGAAGCGCATAGGATGATAGGTTTAATTTCCTTTTTTTTTTTTTTATTAATTATTATTAATTATTTATTTATTTTATTTTTATTATTATTTTTTTTTTATCATTGTTTTGTTCGGATTTTTTTTTTTTTTTTGGCTGGTGCAGCATAAGCCATAGGCTT